>NC_056748.1:286912918-287082918 GCF_019279795.1 Protopterus annectens | reverse complement strand
TCACTCCAAACAGTCAAACTCTGCAAATATTTTAATAATAATAAGAAAATCTATAGTTTATACCTTTGTTCCTTATTACATTTAAATTGTTTAAAATGGCACACTTTGGTTGGAGCCTAAGGTCCTCCAAGTCATCAGGATAACAGTAACATTATGTCCCATGACAACAGGTTCATTACACATTTTGTGTCTTTTTGAAAGTTTCAGTTCACACACACAGCTATCTCCAAAGTTTGAGCATTCCTTTGAGAGAAATGTGTATGACTGACTAAGCTTCCCTTGAATCCCCCAGAGAAAAAAAATATAAAAATTAAACAGCAAATCCCCTTTGCAGCACTGCATCACTAATAACATTTTCCTGCTGCGACCTGTTACTTAGCAGGGTACACCTACCTATGAATATTAGCAGTAGTTATATATCTGCATGAATATCATGAAAAGTATGTGAGGTACACGTTATATGTTTATATTTAAAAACAATATAAAAAAGTTAACAATGTTATTTAGCATCCAGATGTTGGCTTGAAAGACATTAGCAATGTTTTAAAATATTAAAAAAGAACAAGCAGTTATTTATGTAGATATAGGCAAAATGAAGTAAGTAAAGATGACTCATTGGAAGGCTGATAACTAGGTAAGAACTCTGGTGCTGATACTATGGGTTTTGTAGGTCTAGGTACCGAGATGCAATAGTTTGTTTAGAAATATTTCAGCACTGCAGCAAAAATTACATGTTCTATTCAAAATAAACATAAATCAGGATTAGGTTCTAGAGTTTTGAAATTAATATTACTATAAAGATATTTTTTCATAATGACTCTGCTAGTTTAATTTTTTCTGTAGCTCTTCTAGTTTGAGACACAGACACTTCTTTGAAGCAAAATCTGAAAAACAAAATGTTTTGTCAAAACCTCTCAGAACTCAGCAGGCATTGCTATTTAACTATGAAACCACTAAGTGCTGTATTTAGCCAGTGTTGCCGATTGCACAAATGGTTGCAGTACTTTATCTGCTACAGAATATGTCAAAATAACCGACACATGACTCTCAGACTGTAAAAGCATTCACGTGGCTAATAAGAACATAGGAACAATACCAGGCAAGCAATCGTGAAGACCATAAGAGGCCTAGTGATGTACGACTTTAAACATTCACACTTAAAACTTTTTGCCATCCTTTTACAAGTTCTTAATTTAACATTTGTTTACCACGAAAGTCCGACTGGGACAGAGCCCATTTTCACAGAAGGCCCAGGGAGAAACGTTCCAAATGCATGTCTTTGGAATGTGGGAGGAAACCAGAGCACGTGGAGGAAACCCATTCAAATGCAGGGAGGAGATGCACCAGAACACTTGGAGGAAACTCATGCAGACTCTGCACAAAAGGCACCCTAGCCGAGAATTGAACCAGAGAACCTCTTGCTGTGAGGTGACAAAACTAAGTGCTGCATCACTGTGCCACCCAATGTTAATAGTTTTTAAAGCAGTAAGAACCAAAGATAATATCTGGTCATGCTTCTACAATGGTTTCAGGTGAATTCATACTAAAGGTGCAGCAGATTGAGATGTGTTATCCGCACACAAGGAGACTTACAAATGTTTGAAAATAACTAGATGTCAGATGACATCAGTAAGAAGTAGCTACAGTATTTCTATAATCATCCTCCATGAAACAAAATAATGCATTTGAAACATCCTAGTATTTGTGCCGTTGTTTTTCAAAATGTACAATAATATAAGTCTGATAAGTAAGTCTGAATTAAAATGTTAAAAATGTCCTTCATACCTGCAAAAATAATTTTTGCTTTGTATTTTTGAATTCCTTTTACTGTATAAGCCCATTTACGAGCCAATTTGCAAGCAGTCTCTCCAGCTTCAACACCTAAAACCAACAAAAGCAAACATTCAGTAAAATTTTAAAATGCATACACATGCATAATCCAGTTTTGTATTGTTGACACTGTAATAATAGTAACTGGTTCTATATGTTGCTACAACACGGGTTACAGAAGTAGTATTTGAATGACGAAATGGAAAAGGGAATAGTAATGAATACTGATACACTTGCGTAGTAACTGCATGTCAGAATGAAGCAAGTCTAGCATGCTGAGCTTTAATCATTTCAACAGTAACATTGACCAAGTTAAAAAGATAATACATCTTAACAAACTAGTGAAACAAAGAAGCTGATTTTGCAATAAAAAATGAGGTGTACATGATTTCTGATTAAGAAACAGAGCAGGCTGACTCTGTGGCCTAATGAGGCATACTGGGAGAGGTATATGATAATTAGCCTTCTGCTCTACCATGGAAAAGCCTGCAGTCAGGCATTTACACAGCCAAACGATCTGCATACAGTAACATGGCCAAAAGCTAGTGTTCATCCACTGTAGTACAGGTAAGTGTTAAGGAACTGAGCAGCCAGGTAGTTTTGAGGAGTGTGTGTACAGGTGGGCTGCAAGTGTCAGTGTACATTTGCCTGGGAGGTCACAGTAGTGGAGGGTTGGTTAGGGGATATGGTGTGTGTGTGTGTGTGTGTGTGTGTGTGTGTGTGTGTGTGTGTGTGTGTGTGTGTGTGTGTGTGTGTGTGTGTGTGTGTAGTTGTCACATCGCCAGCCTCACCTACACTAACAAGTAAATCCTACAATACTGGGGAAGGGAGAATACTAGACACCAGGGACAATCTGCATATTGTGACTTAAAGGCACTTATAAAAAGAGAAAAATGACATGGGTCAGGGGGAACACTAGAACCCAAGGATACTCTGTATAGCATGCCCTAAAGGCACTAAAAATTATTCAAACCCTATACCCTCCCACCTCACACAGGGGGATATTAGTCCTTTGTGCCACCATACCTTTGTACTTGAAAATATTACTCAAGTATTAAAAATATATAATTAATGTAAAAGGGAGGAAAATGTTTCAAAACCTGCACCTTTGATATAGAAAGTAGAGCATTAAACCATTACACAAATAATCGTTAGTGTAGCCAGGTTATTTTACATAATAATTACCAGTTTGAGACTACAGCATAACAGATCTGAAAAGTATATAACAAAAGCTCTTAATGCGCTGTTCGAATATTAGAACAAGATTATCTTTAACCAGTTTAGCAGCATAATCACCAAGCATTACAACATTAACACTAAAATCAAAAATTATACAAGTCAAACTCATTCCTCTTTGCAGAAAAATGTTAGCAGTGAGATGTAAAGTAGATCTACAAGCAGATGACTGCAGCAAGTCAACACAGTGTCTGATGTACTCTGGATAACTTCAGAGAAACATAGGTGCTCTATTTATGAGTAAATACATTAAAATTCAGATGTTAATGGAAAACCAAACAAATCATATCAAACGTAGAAAACTGTAAAAAGGCCATGCTGCTTTAACTGATAAAAAGCATTATTACATCTCACCTGTATTCATTGGAAGTACTTTGTCATAGTTAAACAGCCTGGTAATATACTCTTCATATTCACCAAGGACATTGTTGTAGAATGCTCTAGAAGTAAGCGTCAGTTTTTCAGCCTGGGCTTTAAGAGCATGCACGATCTTGGGGTGGCAATGTCCTTGATTCACAGCACTGTAAGAACTCAGGAAGTCATAGTACTTTCTGCCTTCTACATCCCATACATATACACCTAAAATTATTCAGAAATATTTACAAAACAGGCTTTTATTTAAAAACGATGTTATATTCTGATAATTAAAGCTGCACTTTTTAGAAAAAATATTTAACATAAAAATATCAGGCATTTGTTGAAGATCTACAGAAGCACAATTCTTCATAAAGCAAATGGCCAACAATGTAAACTGTACTGACAAACTTGTCCAACACTATCACCTATATACTTCTTAAGAATTTTCTAAACTTTTCCAAGTCAAGGATGCTGTGACAATTAGTGTTCTCAATTTCAGCCATGTAACTCAGAGAAAATGTATAGAAATCAGGAACATCAAGGTGAAACCAGAGACATCTCTAAAATAAATAGTTTTGTTATTCAGAAATTTAATAGCACAAGTGTAATTATGTACTAAAATAAATATAACGTTGAGAGAATATACACAGATATGCAGTGCTATTAGGTGGTAAATCTAAGAGCATTTTACTTTACAGTAAAGACATTTAAGCATATCTAGTTGTGTAGAGCATTTTCTTCACACTGCAGCTCTGGTGTTTTCAATCACAGCTATTCCTGATTTTGGCTCAAAATTTCTCTCTGTCCCTCCTACTCCCTCTTAAAACTGCTAATTTTAGGAGAAAAGGTGGTGTATACATACACACACACACACATATATATATATATATATATATATATATATATATACACACACACACACACACACACACAAAAACAAGCTCACAGGTGAATATTAGGCTAATTGTCGTGAATGATCATTTTAAGCATAGCCAATAACCTGAGGCCAGAATCAAACCCTGCGTGTTTATAAAACGAAGACCATAACCATCTTGCCAAGCTTACGTACATATGGAGTTGCTACATGATCACAATGGGTGACACAATTTATTGATAGTGTTTAAATAATACAGTATTTTCCTGAAATGCCATTTAAAACAATTTATTAACTTTTATTTAGAAAGCACTGTTTTACTTAGGAAGCATCTTTTTATATGAATAGTTTTCAGCATCTGCTTATTATTTACACTGCTTAGCTTTCAATTAACAACTTGTGTAATGCGGATTATTTAAGTAGGTTAGGAGGGGCAATATGTTTGCACTGTTAAAACCATTTAGCTAAAGGTAAAAACTGCTCTATTAATTTACTGTCCAATCTGGGGTATAATAAAAAGCACTGAATTGTCTCTACATGCTGGTTTATGCTTGTGTCTAAATATTTATCTGTGTTGGGGCGGTATATATATATATATATATATATATATATATATACATATATATATATATATAAATATATATATAAAATATATATATATATATATATATATATATATATATATATATGTATATGTATATATATATATATATATAAATAATATATGGGTCTACCTTCCTTTATCGAAATTACACTTACTCAAAATTAAGAATATCAAGATGGCTTCTTCGAAAGACACTTGGAAACCTTGGATCGTCGAAATTTTACGGAGGGTAAATAACCACTTGGCCACCATGGAGACCTTTGCCCTTTTCCCCAGTTTAGTGCGATCTCGAAGTTGGTATATTTAGTTACAGAAGGTGTGAGGGGGGAGCTGCCCCCAACTTGGGTGTGTTTAAATATGTTCTGTTGTATTATGTTGTCCTGGTGGCCAAGTGGTTGTCTACCCTACGTAATACTTCGATGGTCCGAGGTTTTGAATAAAGTGTCTTTCAAAGAAGTCGTCTCAGGATTCTGAATTTCAAGTAAGTGTAATTTCAATAAATGAAAATAAGACTTATACACACACACACATATATATATATATGTATGTAGATATATACATATATGTAAATATATACATATATATTATACATATATATATATACATATATATATATATATATATATATATATATATATGTAGATATATATATATATATACGGACATACATATATCTATATAAGAAAAATGTAACAGATATAAATATAGATACCCATACATACTTCTGATGCTAAGAGGAAGTTTGTTCTGTAATCTCCTTGAAGGTTTGGTATAATGCATCTGTTAAGCTTTTTTAAATATTATTATTACTGATATTTTAGTTTTCGTGGTCATATGGATGGTGTGATTTCAGCAGAACAAGTATAGAAACTGTTTGGCAATCCCAAAATTCATAAAAAATGTGGATCAACCAACATTCAGCCGAATCGTGTCTTCTCCAGCATCACAACTTAAGTCAATACCTAAATTCATTGATAGGGCTATGTTTAACATAGTTAGTGGCATGCCTTTTTATACATGATGCTTTTCACTTTCTAGAAAAAATGAAAAGTATGCATATTGTTGAAAGGTATTTGTTAGCTAAAGCAGATGTCCACTCATTGTACACTATCATCCCACATGAAGTGGTGGTCGAATGGGTGGCTTTTATCTTACACAACAATGAAGAGTACATCAGTGGAGAAGTTAGATTACTGACCAATGCACATAGCAGGTTTTATACATTATTTTTATGGTCATTATCGAACTTGGTGATGGCATACAGAACATTTCAGGATATCATAATACATAACTATACAACTGCTTTATTGATGACATATTTTTTATTTGATAAGTAAGTGAAGAGTTATTTGAATTTATGGAATAAATAAACGCATTACATTTTTTTAATGTTCACATGTCAAAGTGATAGCTTTAACATTGATTTTTTTTACATGTGGAGGTTCATAAAAAGGTGAAGCACAATCAACCATAGTAAGTTATAAAAACACTGCCAGTAATGCGATGTCACATTACAACAGTATGCATCCCACCTATTTCAAACCTAATTGGATAGCAGGATTATTTTTAGTGTTAAAGAGTTAACTACACACAAAGATGCACAAGACAGGTTGTTGGGACTATTGCACACCAGATTTATGTTGACAGGGTTCCCAGATAAGATTACTGATAAGATGAACAAGGAAGTACCAAAGGATGATGACACAGGAAATATCAATTGGTCTGTGACTACGCCACTGTATTTTTTAATGTGGATAGTTTCATGATAAAAATACAATGTGCAGTAAGTGGTGCATTATGTCTAGTAATAAAGAGGTACTTCAACAGTGGGGGAGCAACCATTATTTATTAACAAAACAGGAAGAAACAATAAAATCATTTCAGAGGGTGAAGCATGATGTTACTATAGTGAAGAGTGGGACTTTTAACTGTTTTTTTTTGTTACATGTAAGGCATATTTCTAAAGTCCTTATTTCACTTGTGGTGCCAATGATAAGGTTTATGAAACACAAGGTTACTTCACATGCAAATCTACATTTGCTGTACATGGAGAACCATATACAACATGAAACTTTCTACAGAGGAAAAACTAGTAGAAACGTTAAGAGATGTACTTATGAACACCATTATGCTACAGGAGTTAAACATTCAAATAATGTTTTAGCTAGGCCTTCCTCTATTTGTATGAATTAAAAATATTTTTTTATGTTGTAGTTCATGTACTTGTAGATTTTAATGATGACAGAGAGGAAGAGTTAGATTACAGAGAAATAAAGTGGCAGATTTTATTAAATGCTTATATTTTTCCACGGATGAATGCAGCTATCAATTACACATGTATTTAAAGAGAAGCAGAGGGTTAAACAAACATAAATAAGAGTGAATAGTTATGAATGTTTTCCTTTATTTATGGTGTCGTGATCAGTTATGTGTTTTATATGAAGATATTTAAGATGTGTAATTCTCAGTATGTGTCATTCTTATGAAGACCTCTGAAAAGGTTGAAAGCACTTAATACGTTTTATTGAAGTATTTACTTTGGAAGTTTATTTCAACAGTTTATTCTTAGCCAGCAGTGGTGTTAGTATTATTGTTTGCCAATATATGTCATTTAGGAAGCTTGTGGATTTTTTTCAAAGTTATGTTTAGAAATGGATTATTATTTTTAGTACTAGGTTTCAGTCTGGTGTTATGTCTCTTGTGTTGTAGTCCATGTACAGACTTTCAAAAAGAACAGGATCAGGCACAGCCTTATATGCAAGGGACACCTCTGTGTAACATATAACACACAGAATACAGTTAAAGCTCCTAAAGCCTTTCAAAACAGCTCAAGTTTTACAGCTTTGTGATTTTTTTTTAATTGCAATGAATGGCTGTACTTTTTCAACTTCTTTCACTTGGTCTGCAGTGGTAAAAGGATCTCCTTGGAATGAGAAGGTATGCCCTTTAGAATTAGACAGGGTAGAGAATGTTTTTCTGACTTTGAAAGCCATAATCTACTGCTCTTCCTAGATATTTAGTGATTTTCTATTTATTATTTTTACCATTATTTTGTAATCAAAATCTTTTTCCTTTATGCCAAGTCTTGTGATGCTAAATTTACAGCTGGGGTCATTATTACTGCATCGTCTGTGTATATTTTGTAGACAATTGTGAAAATGTTGTTATTGGAGTAATTAAATTGCCTACTTTGCTGTTATTGGTGTATTTGGTTGCACACAGCCTATTTTCCACATTTATATCTGAAAATACTCTATGATGAAGAGATCCCAGTAGAGGGCAGGGAGATAACCCCTCCAACCACTATATCTATCCAGTTCCTTAACCATTCACATAAGTTTCGACAGTTAATGCTTGCAATTTTCAGTCAGTCATTCTCTTATGAGGAATAGTGTTAAATGTCTTATCAAGGTCATTATAAAACATATGCATTTTCAGCTCTTCATCATTGTTGCTATTAACTCTTCAAAGAATGCCACAAGATTCAAAGGACAGGCTATCCATTTAACAAACCCATACTGTTTCATATATAAAAGAAAAATGACCTTTGCCTTTTCTGAATTAACTTTACTATGAGCTCCATGATTTAACACAAAATAGAGGACATGCTGATGTATCTAAACTTGCTTGTATGTGATATGATCTCACAACCTTGGGAACTGCTACTATGAGAAGTAGTAGTGGCTTTTGCCAATCGGCAGGGACATATCCATGTGGTAGCATTTTGTTTAACAAGACTCACAGGGATTTAGACAGGTGTTTTTTTTTTTGACTCTGTAGGTAACTGCCAGGAATGTTATCTGGTGACATGGAATTTGAGTTTTTAGTTTTAGTTCTGACAGTAGCTATCCCATCTGCAAGTGAAGCAGTCCCATATCTCTTTCTCTAGCTTGCTCAGTACTCCTTCCCTACTCGTGGTAAACCACAAAATACACAGCCATTTCCCTTACTACTGTCCATCCAGTTAACTGTCCCAGCTTCTCTACTTCTGTCAGTAACTCATTGTTAGGATATTTATGTCTCTACCAGAGACTTTTAAATATTGTTTCGACTGTGTTAAACTCACCGTCAAAAAGAACACCTAGAGAACTGCAACATTAAACAAACTAATGTCCTGTCAATGTTGGCATTATCCTTTCTAGATTGGCAATGTGAACATTAAACAGACACACTAATTTTGAATTTACAGACTACAACAAATAATTCCAAGGTCAACTATATCTAAAACTGCCACACCAAGCAAAATAAATTCAAGCCCTCATTAAATTTATATGAAAGTCCATTTTCTTAAGAAAAGAAATACCTTGCCCTCGTTCCAATGCCACTGGCAAGGGATGGTAGTTATGTGCCCCATATCTCTCCTCGCGGGCAAACACTTCCTCTGATGACAAAGGTTTCTCATATGCCTTCTTTGTTGCAGCACTTGTGGTGGTACGCACGGTGGTATGGGCACTTCTGCTCAAAAATGGAGTTAATGAGTTCACAAAACGGGAAAGCTGACTCATTCTCATGGTTGCAAAAGTTGAAATTCACTGTAAGGAAAGAAATGGAAAAAAGAAAGCTGCTATAATACAATGGGAAGTATTATCAATGGTGAACATGAACACCAGACAAAGCAAAATATAGTGTTACATATACATAATGATTACAGACCAAGTGCAAAGACACAAAAGTTATTTATGATCATGACACCATCATATTATAAATAATCTGCATAAAGGTGAATCTATGAAAGACACACATAATTATAGGCCTGGAAGTCTCACTCCCATTCCTGAAACGGGACTGAAAAAGACTTCTGGGTGGCAGGTTGTTGGGGCTCATGAATACAAGTTCCCTGACTAAGAGTTGACAACACAGCTTCAAACAAATACATTGGCTTATAAAGTGATCCAGATCTATCACAATGTCTGAGATCAGGAGTTGTTATACCCTGCAAAGAATATTTCACAACGCAAAGACAGTACAGTTGTGTAAGTAAATCTACCATAACAGTTTGACCCCAGATGATTTGACCCCAATGAAATTGGGCACACTTTCATAATTAAATTCACATTTATTGGACAATTTGACCCTGGACAATTTAACCTCAGACTATTTGACCCCAATTATATTTAATAAAAGCATTTTACTAATTAATATTATACTTGGGAATTTTACATATTAAAATGTTAAATAATTGCTATGTAAATGCTAATTTAACATATTATTAATACATAAATATTAATGTAATTAATTGCAGTTTTTTAACGTGTACAATAAAATCAATTTGGAATTTTAATTAGGAAGTTTTATTTATTTTATTATTTATTTATATTATTTAATAATTAGAAAGTTAAAATATTATTTATCATTTTTAGTTAGCCCATTAAGAAGTTGTGAGCAACTCCAGGTAGGCATTCTAAATTTATGTGACTGGCACAACATAACTATGTATGCACAAGCGTTTTGTAACATTTTTTTTTTTTTAAGTTCAAATTGTCTTGGCTCAAACATTATTTTTATTATTGCTATTTTAATGGGGACCAGCAGGTGGCACTAGCTATATATTTTTTTTAGTGTGCTGTGATGAAATTCTACTTTACATTTGTTATGTGTTACTAATAACGCACCGTGGTTTGCATCTCATAACAGTAGCATAAGAAGGAGCTCAAGACTTACTGCTGGCAATACATTCTCTGTATAAAATCAGGTCAAGCAAGTATTTTAGCAAGACTTCATGCTGGCAATAGATTCTTTGTTTATGGCTCATATTCTTTGATTTAGTCTCGTACTGTCATGTACTATTGTCAGTTCCGGTGTTGAATCTGGCGGAATTTAATATTTATAAAGTGTATATGATGTTTTTAATGGTTGTTTTATTCTGTACACATTGTTCTATTGTTTTATACTGTACTAATCTTAGATCCATATAGTTAAAAGTTTTACAGATATAGTTTCGGAATCTGTTAATGCTGGGGTCAAAACTCCCTGCACCCACCATAAACGTAGATGTTTAAATGATCACTGCTGCAGTAGCCTTGACTATATAGGTTATATCCTGCCACGAATATAACAGCCATCCAGCTTCCAAAGCTTCAGAGCACCTCCATATGGCCAAACTTTCAGTCAGTTTGAGCTCAGCTGATTAAAAAGACAAATTTGGGCATCAATCTCTTCACAGGTTTCATGCCACCACAGACAGGGAGAGGGAGGCCTGAAAAGGCAATTCTAGGGAAAAGCAAAAAGTAAACATCCACACCCTGGCATAAACAACACACCACAAAACAAGATGGAAGGAAGGAGGGAGGGAGTGGCTACTGTAGCAGTGATCACACAGACATCTACTGTTATGCTACATTTATTTACATAACTGTATTATATTCATCATATTGATCACTGCCGCCATATCCTTAGATATAGGGGTAGATTACCTTAGCTTAATACATCTGACAGGTGGAAGTAGAAAGGTCCAGGAGCCCTGGAAAATGGTCCTAGCAAAGCCTGATTTACAGCTGGAGAAGGAATCAAGCTTATAGTATTTGTAAAAGTATGTAGAGAGGACAAAGTTGCGGCTTCTAAAATACTTCTAGAATCCAACCCTTTTCAAAAAGCACAGATTAAGCCAAGGCCCTAGCAGAGTGGACCTTGACCTTTCCTACAATAGTTTTCTTGTGGTGAATATTGCAAGGCAACGATTTGTCTGTTTTGACACAGGTTGTCCCTTCTTCCTACCTTCATAGCAAATGAACAACTGATCTAAAGATCTGAAAGATTTATTTCTGTCAAGACAGTACCCGAGTTGTCTGTGGACATCCAAGATATGTAGAGTATACTTTCTTCCGCATTTTAGGTTCAGGAAAGAAAAGGGGAAGATGGATACTTTTGCTTAAAGTAAACTTGTATACTACTTTAGGCAAAAAATAAGGATTAGTTCTCAAAGAAACCCTGTCTCTGTGGAAAATATCATAGGGTTGACTTACCACAAGAGCTTGCAACTCAGATACCCTTCTTGCAGAGGTCAGAGCACTCAGCAAAATTGTTTTCCATGTTAAGAACATCAAAGTCAGCTAGGTTAGCTAGTTCAAATGCAGCGAGTGTTAGCTTCTCTAATACAAAATTAAGATCCAAAGGAGGGACCACTGGTTGTCCTGGAGGCCTGTTATGCAAAACCCCTTTCAAAAACATTTTGACATGAGAATGCAATGATGAAGGATACATGAGCAGATATGCTAAAATGGCGGATAAATGCTCCTTGATGGAGGAGTAAAAAACACCGTAGGATAGTAAGTCATATAAACATTGCAAAACTAGAGAACAAATAGCCTTGAATGTGTGCTGGTTATTTTGTTGGTACCAACTAGAAAACCTTTTCCATTTGCTAATGTATAATATTCCAGCATTGGGCTTTCATGCCTTTATTAATTCCAGCAGCACATCCTCAGTAAACAGGTGCCTAAAGGGAATTAAGACCTTATCATCCAGGCAGTCAGTTATAGAGGATTGGGATCAGGGTGAATCAAACATCCCTGATCTTGCGTGAGAAGGTTCATTTTGTAAGGGAGCTTGGGGTAATTATACCTGGCCATTTTCAAAAGAAGGGAAAAGCACTGCTTCCTGGGCCAGAAGGAAGTCATCACAATGATCTTGGGGGATTCCTTCTGAATCTTCAGAAGTAACCTGGATATCAGTGGAAAGGGTGAAAAAGCATACAGGGACATTCCTGCCCAAGTAAAAGAAAAGGCATCTGTCTTTACGGCCTTCTACCGTGGAGTCCTGGAGCAGAATCTTACCAGCTGAACAGAGAGGTAGTAAACAGGTCTACTTGAGTAACTCCCCACAGATGGATCAAATCTTGGAAGACCTCTTGATCTAGTTTCCATTCATGAGGGTCTGTGTTATCCTGTTCAGCTTGTCTACCACACAGTTTTACTCTGATGGAATGTAGGATGCCTATTGTGTCAGACTGTGCTGTGAAGTTATATCCCAAGTTAACAAGGGTAGTCTGTAAAGGGTGCATGACCTGCTTCCACCTTGCTTGTTGATGTACCACATTACTGTGGTATTGTCTGTAACAACTTGAGTCCAGGGACCAAAAATGACTCAGAGATGACTGCCTTGCTGATGATAACCTTTATATTTATGGGCTTGCATCAGTCCTTGGTGTCCCACACAACTTGCAATTTTATCCCTCCTGATACTGCTCCCTAAGCAAAGTCTGAGGCATCTGTGTTGACTGACTGCCTTGAAGCAGGGAGGGAGAAGGAGACACCTGGATTCAGGGAAATTTTCTGATTCCGAGTGATTTCTGTTCTGACAAATGGGATTTGAAAAAACAGAAGATGTTGGTGCTGGGACAAGAGAAACGTTGTAATACCACTGCATCCTACTCATGTGGCGTCTTCTCAAGGGTATCTTAAGAATCACATATGCCATGAGACCCAAAATCCTGAGGTATTCCCCTCACTGTGACCAAAGTCTGAGTGGAAAACCTTAGGAACAGAACAAGATATAGATCTATTTTTTCTTGTTTAAGAAATCTCCTTGAACAGAGGTATCTAGCTGACATTCCAGGAACACAATCCTTTCTGAAGGAGTCAAAAAAAGATTTCTGAATGTTTAACTGAACTCACACTTGTGTAAGAGATTCCTCACCCAAGAGAGAGCCTTGACACTTTGAAAAAGACACTGCACAGATAAGCAAGTCATCTAAATATGGAAAAATGTGGATACCCTGAAGCCTGCAATGAGCTATACTGAAGTAAGACACTTTGTAAACACTCATGGTGCAGCTGATGGCTCAAAGAGTAAGGCACAGTATTAATAATTTGATCCAGACACAGAGAGCCTTAAGAAGCTCCTGAAGTTTGCATGAATAGGGATGTGGTAAGCATCTTTTATATCTAGTGTTAACAAATGAGGAAAAAGAGTAACATGTTGTAAAGTGACAGCATTTTGAACCTTGGCACCATCACAAACAGGTTTAGAAAAGAAAGATCCAGAACTTGTATCCAAGCATCTTCTTTCTTTGGCACTAAAAACATCTTAGAATAAGAATAATTTCCAAGCTGGGAAGGAGGAACTGGTTCCATCACTCCCTGTGACAGCATGTGCTGAAGGACAAGGGGAAACAAAGGAGACTGATCTGCTGGATGAGGAATTACCCCCTGGTAAAGAGAGATTTCCTCCCACTACTATGTGTAAGCTAAGCTAGATGAATGATCTTCAGAACCCATCGGTCCGAGACTATCTACTGCCAAAGAGAAAAGTGGAGATTCAGACTTTCTGGAAGGAAAGAGGGACTGCCAGGGTGGGAGGAAGGGCAAGATCCTTTAAATAGTTGTTTTGACTTGTTAAACGGTCCTTGACTTTAGGGCATTCCTGATTTTTTTTTTAATGTTTACCAGCATTTTGTTGCAGCAGAGCAGCCTAAAAAAGTAAATCTCTGTCTAAAGGAAAATTTAAAATCTCATTTTTCTCATTCTGGGAACATAACCAGGGAAACCTTCTCAAAACAGTAGCAGTGACCAAAGCCCTGGAAGAAGTATCAATCATGTTAAACACACACTGCAAGCAATTAGTAGTGACATGTATAATGAAAGAAATGTAATTGTTTACAGCAGATTTTTCCTCACAAGAAGAAACTGCAGACAAAACATTCCTCATACTTTCACAGTTAGTTATAATATGCTTTAACATACAAGCCCGACAATATTCTGAAAACCCATAGTTGCAGAAGCATTCACTTTTTTCCCTATACTTATCGATCTTCCCATCCTTGTTAGAAAGTGGAGGATCGGAATTAACCAAATGTTTAGCATCAGTAGGACTAATTAAAGCTACAGTTACTGGGTCAAGTTTGGGAAGAGTGTATAAAAACTTAAAAGGAACTTTATGCATTCTATCTGCATTTCTAGGGGCAGCAGATCGACTATCAGGAAAATTGCAAGCAGTGACGCACACATCCTCCAGAGATGACAAAACTGAGGGAATGGATGAAAGTTCTGGAAATTCCTTCTGCTCGCAGTATTTCTGCGGGACTGAGAAACCTCAGTGTTCTCCCACTGAAAACACTTGCACATTCTGGAAATAGTCTCCAAGAAACAGAAACCCCCAGAGGTAGAATCAGAAAATGAGCTTTCCTCTTAAGTCTGAAAAGCTAAGGAGAAACCTTTGTATCTATCACTGCATTTTCTCATCTTGTCCAGATTCGAAATCTTGAATCTCATCAAGAAAAGAGGTATCCCTCTTTCTTTTTACCACTAACCACCTAACAAAATGGATCAATAGCCTGAAGTAAACCCTGAGCCAGACACAGAAAACTACTGTCTAAGGAAATTTGAAAAGGAGTAGAAACATGTTTAGTTTTCTGCTTAGTTTTGACAGGAAATATGGCACCAACAGTGTTATTAATGGTAGCAACAGCTTCCCCAGGGATGGGCATAACATTCTGACTAAACAGGAAAGCCCTCCCTATTCCCTCTCCCAGAAATCAACAAGACTGGCTCCCCCTTGCACACTGAGGGCACCCAAACAGCTGCAGGGGATGCAGCTAATCTCCGGTCAATACTGGCTGTAGGTACTACACCAGAGGGATCTTAGCTATGGACACAGCTAGTCACCCACCTGTAGATGAGTCAACTTGTAGCCTGCTGTGCTGGCAAAGACGGTTTTAATTTCTTTTTGTGGCTGGAAGAGCTGACCAAAGAACCAGTAGTATTCTCCATGGTCAAATCAAAAATGATGCCCTCTTTCCTTGTAATTGATCTCTCAGAAGAGGATATGGCCATGACAACTGTGGTAGGAAGCCTGGTATCTCTGGCTATGGTCAAAACTGGAGAAACCACATGGTTAGTTTCATGGATGTTTCATCCAGAGGAGACAGTCCGGATGAGTGAGACTTAATTATCTAACATCCATGAGGGATGTACTAGTAGAGGCCACAGAAAGGGGAATGATGTTTGGCAGGCCAGAAGGGAGCAATGATGATACCCTTGGCCTTGTGCTATCTGGCTTTTTGGATGAAGATCCATTGTTCTGGATGGAGGCAAAGAAGGAAAAGTATACAGGAAATTCAGGTGTCAACTGTGGACCACAGCACCTCTCCGTGACTGACCATGTGGAAGGAACAGACAGAAGTAATTTTGCCTCTACCCTCAATAACAAATGCAGCAGAGGTTGCAGCAAGGTTGGCCCCAGCGAAAGAAGATCAATGTTGCCACTGATGGGTTGAGGGACCACTTGTGAGGCATCAGGATATTCCTAATCAACTTGTCTGCTAATACACTGGATGAACCTGGGATATGCTCTGCTATCAGTAAGTGGTGTGAAGACATCGCTCACTGCTAGACCCTCAAGGCCTCTCGACAAAGTGGATAGTAATGGGTTCCTCCTTGTTTGTTTGTATGCCACACCACTGTCATATTGTCTGTGTGTACAGATATCACACCCTTGGGGAAGAGATCCTGAAAGGCCTGTAGTGGTAGAAGGACCACACATCTCCAAGATGTTGATGTGTAGAATGGCCTCTATAGGTGACCATGAACCTTGGACCATTTTCCCTTCAAAATGACCTCCCCACACTCTAGAAGGGAGGTATCTGTGGTTACTACTGCTACCAGTAAGTCCATGTGAAAAGAGCAAACTTTTATCACAAAGGATAATGTAATCCACTGGGCAATGTGCTGTTTGCATGTTTGAGTGAGTCAGATTTTCGCATGTAAGAAATGTATGTTCTGAGACCATCATACCACTACGGTCCATGAAGTACTCGTGATACCTGGCTAGAAGAACGACCTCTATTGTAGAAACCATTAGAGCCAACAGCCAAAGGATCAGCTTTGCTGGGTGTGAAGGATGACGAAGCATTTGCATCGTTACAAGGAGCAACAATGAAACCCTGCTCTGGGGAAGATAGCATTTGCGAAAATTCACTGTTATCCCTAATTTTTGTAAACATAAGAACACAAGGTCTAGATGGTATACAAATAGATACACCGAGGCAGCAGTTGGGTGCCAGTCACTGATATAAGGGAAAACATGAATCTCTAGCAGATCCAAGTTCTCCATCACCATTGCCATGATTTTGTTGAACACCCCAGGGTATGGTGAGACCAAAAGGAAGATCTCTGAATTTGCAGTGACTCGCTCCCAAATGGAAATGTAGAAATTTTCTGGAGTGCTTCTCTCTCTCTTCACATTATAGTAAGAGTCCTGGAGATCTACTGAGCTCATCCAATCATCCTTCCTCAACAAAGGAAGTATGGACTGAAGAGTGATCATCCTGAATATTGTCTGTTTCATTACCTGATTCAGATTACTGAGATCCAAAGTTGGTCTGAGGTCCATCATCTTTTTAGAGACTAAAAAGAACCTGGAGTAGACTTCAGATTCTGACTGGTCTTGGGGAACTGATTGGATGACTCTTTTTTTCCAGCAGCTTTGAAATTTCTACTGCTGCTGGCTCCCACTAAGTGGGTGGAACATCGGGAGCATTCCTGTTTTTTTTCTGAGGAGGAGGAGGAAAGAAAAAGGGAATTAAGTACCCTTTGGAAATTATCTTTATCAAACAGATATCTGTAGTTATATCATGCCAGGCTTGAGGGTGTAAAGAAAAGCACTTCCCAATTGCCTCCAGAGAGCAGTAGTTGGACAACCATTCAGGAGCAATGGTAAGACTTCTCTGAGAAAGGACCGCAGAAGCCCTGATTGTGCTGGTCTGCCTCTGCCCTTAGGGTGAACTACCTCCAGGACAGTCTTGGTAAGAGCTCTGAGACTTTCAGAACCACATTTTCTTTACCATTCTTTGATTCCTACAAAAGGATCTTTGAAAAGTGGAGAAACAGATTATCATGGCAGAGAGAGTCATACCATCCTGCTGACCCCTGGTAAGTATATCTTTCACTCTTGGGGGAAAAAGTGTGGATTCGTCAAGGGAGGACACTGACAAAGGACGTCTTCAAGCTTTCTGTGAAGTCACAAATATGCATTCAGGTATGCCTGCTGCCCTGGCTGTGCCATCAGCTGCATAAAACAGAAGCATGGCTACACTGAAGGTCGACTACAAGGTAGATAACTGGGAGTCCAGTCTTCTGGACATTTGCAGGTAATATACCTGAAAGGGATTTGGAGATTTCCTCAGTCAAACCTCTCTGTCACATGAGCCAAACAATTCAGTGATCTGACAGAAACATCACTGAAATAGAAGTTTATTTCCCAAACCTTTTTTTCTGACCTAGCCTCCTTTTTCCTGCAATCCACTAATTGTATTCAGCAGATAAGCATATAACACACTATCATCTCCTGTAGTATTTTCTTTCTATTCACTTGCAATGGAAATCTCCAGAATTACTGCTTTCTTTCAGAATGTCTAGTCACAATGTTACTATCTTCTAGTGATTATCATAGATTTGTGTTCTCAGCCTTCTATTAAGTATCCTGCAGAAAGTGTGGAAATTAAAAAGTCTTTTTAAGGTGCAATACTTTTGTTGCATTCAGAAAAAGTTACAATATCTCAAACTAAGCACAAACTAAAGCAGACACTTTAGCATCTCCACTGAAAAATGTACAAGATCTCAAACTAATACATTCTAATGTAGATATTTTACTGTTTCCAGTTGCAGCAGCACTCCCATAATAAAACAAACTCTATTTGAATAAACTTCTGTCAGCTGACAGCACAGGCAAATGAAACATGTTTGAAAGATTCACAGAACAAAATATTCCTCTTACTTAAACTCTTCAGAACGCACAGCTAAAACTCAGGAAGATTCAAGCCATATCCCAAACTGTAAACTAAGGTCTAGTAATGTTTCACACTAACAGTTGTCCTGTTAGTCAGTGGTAGGCTTTCTGGTATCTAAGCATTCTGACATGTTTTTTGACAAATACACATAAGAAATACATTATGAAATACATAATTTGCAACTATAAATAGCATTGAAACTGTAAGCTTTCAAGAAAAACACTACAGTTTAATGAACTATTACATAATAAAAGTAATCAAAGAACATTTATGTCTGAGTAAAATGGCTAACTGACCAATCAATCACCTATTGATAACAGCATGGTTAATGCTGAGGTGAGAACCAATTTAAAAAGCAACATTTGTTATTATAATTATTACAGGGGTACTGTAGCTCTCCTAAGTGGAAATATCTTGTCGATGGGTTTGTCTCAAGTGACGTAGGATCATTTGTTAAAAAAAGAAAGAAAAAGAAATGGAAAAATAAGTTTCACTGCAAATTAGAGGCTGCAGCTCAGACATTGTGTGAGCAAAGGTATTAATCACTAAGAAAGTGCAATTGTGCAAGTTGCACATAGCAATAACAGCAGATGTTCTAATTCTTCACTGCTGCAGTAGCCTTTAGTCTATGTGGGGTGTGAAAGGATCCTGGCTTCTTCTTGTCCCCCTCCTGCCATCACTTTTTTGTTTCTCTGTTTGGCTTAAGATGGGTTGTAACGGCTTTTTTTTCTTGGAATGAAAGATCTGTGAGATATGTAAAGGGAGAAGGGATCAACAAACCTTGTAAATTTGAGGAGACAAGTAGCAATTGCCCAAATAAAAATTCCTTATCTAAAGCTGGATTCCAAATTTCAGACTTCACCTTATCAGAGAAAGCTTTTCATTACATACCTAGACATACTGCCTCAAAACTGCAGCAGAAGCAGTGGCCCTAGAGACAATATCAGCAAAATCACTCCTTAAGGCATACTTACATACTTGAAAAAATGTCAGAAACAATATAATTCAGATAGGCACTACCTTCGGGAGGAGGGTCGCAGCTAATTCTCTCAAACGGTCTATACCAAAAAAAATACAAACTTCCACAAATGATCTTAATAGTTAAGAATTATATATGCCAAAGTGGAAGAAACAAAATTCTCTTCCCAAAGCTGTCCAATATCTTCCCCTCCTTGTCCACGGGGAAAGGGTTGGAGGACAACAAGAATCTGCTCCCAGCTAGCAAAGATGTGGAGATGGCAGCAGGATCAGACATAGATAAGAAAACAAATGTTTGCTTATCTGAGAAACTTTATAAAGATTATATGATTTTTGAGGGGAGCTGAAGGATATAAATCAGGCTTGCTATAAGCAGCATTAAATAAGGCCTACAAGGCTGGCAGTAGTGCAGAACAAGCATAGAACAAGGTATATCTTAGTTGTAACATATCATAATATCTCCTCAGTTCATGAGGAACATCCATTTGCTCCCAGAAAAATACCTTATTCATCCTGGTTATAGTTTGAGAAAAGAAAGTTCCTCCAAAGGAAGAAGCCATATTCCTATGTCCGACTCTTCAGAGATGTCTTCCTCAGGAATGTTTTACATGATTTGCAGGTACTATACCAAGCACCATGATTTAATCACCTGTAACAATTTCCTGGCTAAGATAAGAAAATCATCTTTTGAAACAGACACCATGTCTTCTAAAGAAAAATACTTAACTTTTGTTCTTTCTTTACAGCTGCACCGATGGCCAACCTGGTGAAGGAATTTCTACCTCATCACGATGTGTTTTCCCCTAGCTTTATCTAGCTGCATCCTTCAGTATGCCTCAGTTGCCTAAGAAAGACGGCTTGCCCATGCCCAGTTTTTCAGACACTGGAACAGCCAAAGAAGACATGACTGACTCCTAGTTTGTGGTGGCTGAAAGGACCACACCACAAGAAGCCAAAGAGGTAAGTGGCTTGAGGAATGACTGCTGGCTACTGCTGAGTCACCCACCATCATCTGAAGCAAAGACTGTGGAGTCGGCAAGGTCTCTTTAATAAGTTGTTTTTTTCTTGCTAGATCTATGGAAGTCACACTAGCAGGAACAAGGTAATCATCCATGCTTTGGCCGAACGAGAGGCTTAAAATGCAGTAAGAAATGATGGAACAAGTAGATTGGAAGCTTAAGTTTCCAGATAGTGTTTACAAACAGCACACTTATACTAACACACACATCCCAAGTCCCCAAAACAATACGCAACACACTAAATTCCCGTCAGAAACCTCTCTAGAGACAAATTCAGCCTGGCAGAAAAAAATGGCAATTAAGTTGTCACAGCATGAATACAACCACTACATAACCCACACAAGTTCCTGCCCAAATGAAACACTTCCAAACACTAAGCTTTCACATAAATATTTAACGTTTACCCAAGCAGTACATTTGGTCATAAAACAGCCTCCAAATTACTCAAAACTAAAAACAGCCGTTCTTAACAGGCCACATCTGATAATAAAAATATACCAGGTTTCTTAAAGGGGCAGACCTGCTACAAAGCTTTATAAACAAAAATAATGCTAAAAAAATTCTTTGTTGAAGGGTTCCCACACAGAACTTATCTGCAAGATAGACAGCAATCAGAGCGAAAGTGTGAGAGGGAGCCAGAACTTTTGGAAGCTGGACAGTTGTGTTTTGGGCAAGACAAAATCCTTACAGCCTAAAGGCTACTGTAGCTGTGAGAATAATGAACATCATTATTTTCCAAAATATGAGTGTCAGAGTCACTGAACCAGTTGTTCAAAGATGCTAATTATGAAGCTGAAGTCTTAAAATGAAGGAGCGTCATTGCTTTACCAGCCCAAGATGGGCCACAGTTCTGTCCTCCATAAGGTCATAATAAGACGTTATGTACCTACCATAACGTTCCATGTTAATTGTCTTCTTCTCGCCTTCTTTCTTGCTGGGTGGGTTCGGAGCCGATCCTTGGCTCCGACTCGGCCAATACTAAAGCTCGAGAGCTAATTCCACCGGCTCGAGGCTCCCCTATATCCCACAATGCTAGGCGGTAACTACTCAGATCTCTTTTGATAGCTAAAACCAAGCAGTTCTGGTCTCCATAGTATGGAGAAGAGAGAAAAAGAACCCACCTCTATATAAACCTGTATGTACGCTACCACAAACATAAAAGGGAGAATAGAGGTGGTAGAACATGTGGGAAGGAAAACCCCAATGGAAGATCCCAAAAATTCCTATCGGTCTGTCCAGGCTAGGGGGAAGGAGGGTGGGGCGCAAGAAAGAAGGCGAGAAGAAGACAACTAACATGAAACGTTATGGTAGGTACATAACTTCTTAATGTTAAGTTGTCAATCTCGCCTTCATTCTTGCTGGATGGGACCGCGTCCCTAGCACCTTATCCCGGGTGGCCTATCGGAACAGACTCTTGAGAACAGTGGAACCAAAGCTGGCACGGTTTCTGGAGGCCATATCCAATTTGTAATGTAAAATAAAGGTATGAGGAGAAGCCCATGTGGCTGCTGCACAAATGGAATCTATTGGCAGCCTGTCCTGAAAAGCTACAGATGTAGCTAATGCCCTAGTTGAATGAGCTCTAGGTCTTGAAGGCAGTTTTTGATGTCTGATTTCATAGATGAAGGTAATTATAGAGGTAAGCCATCTTGAAAGGGACACTTTAGTAACTGGAAGGCCCAATTTCCCTTCCGCATAAGACAGGAAAAGCTGATCAGATTTCCTGAACTGTTTAGTTGTGTCTAAATAATATCTAAGTTGGCGATGAACATCTAGAAAATGTAACTTTTGTTCCGACCTGTTGGAATAATCAGGGAAGAAGACGGGGAGATCAATCGTCTGGTTTAGGTTTGCCTCAGAGGAAACCTTAGGTAAGAAGGAAGGATTAGTCCGGAGGGACACCCTGTCTTTATGGAAAACTAAGTAAGGACGACGACTGCAAAGAGCATGAAGTTCAGATACCCTTCTAGCTGAAGTTATGGCTACTAGAAAAAGTGTTTTCCATGAGAGCAACTTGAGGGCATGAAGCCACTGGTTCGAAGGGGGGGAGAATCAAGGATGCTAGGACCAAATTCAAGTCCCATTGAGGTGGGGGATCTTTGATTGGGGGCTTGAGCAGAAAAACACCTCTTAAAAAGGCTTTGCAGAGCTTATGGGACATGATACTGGAGTCTGAGACACCTACATGAAAGTTAGATATAGCAGCTAGTTGTACTCTAATGGTAGATGAGGAAGAGCCTAAATGAAAGAGCTCTGCCAGAAAGTCTAGGATAGACTGGATAGGTGCAGTGAAGGGGTCTATCTTTTTTGATGCTGCCCAGAAGGAAAAACGTTTCCACTTACTATTATAAATCTTCCTGGTAGAAGACTTGTGAGAGGCTATCAGGATGTTACGGACCGAATGAGAGATTAAGGGAAGCCTGGCTAGGGTAGGAATCGGAGAAACCATGCTGTGAGATTGAGAGATTGAAGGGAGTGGTGCAGCTGGCCCGACTGGTGGGTCAAAAGATCTGGCACCGGGTCCAGATGCCAAGGCTGCTCCAACAGGTAATGATGGAGGAATGGAAAACATATCTGTTGAGGCCAGTAAGGGGTAATGAGGATCATGGTAACTCTCAAGGCGATAGCTTTCTGAATTAATTGAAATATCAGTGGAAAGGGGGGGGAAAGCATACAGAAGTCCCCGGGGCCAATCGTGGACTAGAGCGTCTCTGGTGGGATGGCCTGGTAATGGGAAGAGAGTGAAGAAGTCGTGACACTTGCTGTTTTGGGGAGTAGCAAAAAGATCGCAGCAAGGCTGGCCCCATCTTTGGAAGACTTCTTCCAGCACTGATTTCTTTAGAGATCACTCGTGAGGCATGAGAATGGCCCTGCTCAACTTGTCCGCAATCACGTTGGACTTCCCGGGAATGTGCGTTGCTATCAGAAAACGCTGAGAATAAATTGCCCACTGCCAAAGTCTGAGTGCCTCTCGACATAAGGGGTAGAACTTGGTTCCGCCCTGTTTGTTGATGTACCACACTACGGACATGTTGTCCGTCTGAATTGCAATAGTCCCTGTGGGAAGAGAGTCCTGAAGGGCTTGCAACGCTAAAAGCACTGCTCTCATCTCTAAGACATTTATGTGCAAGTGGCACTCGAAAGGTTGCCACGTGCCCTGGACTGTCCTGCCCTGATAATGCCCCCCCACCCGATCAGGGAGGTGTCCCTTGTCACCGTGACGATTGGGGGGGGGATGAAGGGTCTGCCCTGGAGAACTTGAGGTGATGTGATCCACCAAGACAGGTGATTCTTACATGATTGAGTTAGTAGGATGATGTGAGACATCGAGAGCTGTTGGAAGGACCACTGAGTAAACAGCATCCACTGGAGGATCCGCATGTGAAAACGAGCTAAGGGGAGAAGTGTGATAGTAGCTGCCATGAGTCCTAATACCTTCAAGACGACCCTGGCTTTGACCTTGTTGCACTGAAGTAGAAGGTAAACTTGTTTGCGTATACCTAACACTCTTTGCTCTGTAAGTCTGGCGGAAAGATTGAGTGTGTCTAAGGTGGCGCCTATAAAGGTAATAGATTGAAAAGGCGACAAGGAAGATTTTTCGAAATTTATTGAAATGCCTAGAGCTTGGCAAGTTTGGATGGTGAAGTCTCTGGATAGAAGCAGTTGATGTCTGGTGGTGGCGGTAAGGAGCCAGTCGTCCAGATATGGAAACACCTGGAATCATTGACGTCTCAAGTGAGCCGCGACCACTGCCGTGCATTTGGTAAACACTCGGGGGGCTGTAGTGAGACCAAAGGGCAGGGGTCTGAACTGGTAGTGACTGGCTCCCAGCCTGAAGCGGAGAAACCTCCTGGAGCATCTGTGCATTTTGATATGGTAGTACGTATCCTGAAGGTCTATCGAGCACATCCAATTGTCCTGACCCAAGAAGGGTAGAATGGACTGTAGCGTGACCATCCGGAATTTTGTTTTTTTGATATAATTGTTTAACTTGCTGAGATCCAGTATTGGTCTCCAGTCCCCTGTTTTTTTTTGGTACCAAAAAGAATTTGAAGTAGATTCCGGATCCTTGCTGGTCTGCTGGGACTGGTTGGATAGCTCTTTTTGACAGCAGCTTTGATATTGCTAATGCTGCTTGTTCCCTTAGACTGGGTGGAACGTCTGGAAGGAATCCTTTGGGTTGGGATGGGATGTGAATAAAGGGAATTTTGTAACCCTCGGATATGATTGACTGTACCCATTTGTCTTGAGTGAGGGAAAGCCAGGCTTTTGGGTACAGTGATAATCTTCCCCCGACTGCCTCCGAAGGTGGACAGCCGGGCAGCTCCTCAGGGATGCTGAAAGGGTTTATCAGAGAAAATTTCTCTGCTACCCTGGTTTTGCGGACCTCCTCTGCCCCTAGGGCGGCATCTATTGTTATTCCCCCCTCTGCCTCTAGAGGGGAATCGACCTTGTGCGTCAGATGAGACTCCCTGTGGTTTGCGGAACCACATTTTTCCTCCCTTCTGACCTTTTGGATAAGGTCTAGAAGGGGTAGAAAAATGGACTCCCACGGCAGAGAGAGTCTTACCTTCCTGCTCGCACCTAGTCAATGTATCCTTCACTTGAGGTCCAAACAATGTTGAGCCATCAAAGGGGGAATTGGTGAAGGACACCTTGAAAGGGTCTGCAAAATTGCAAAGCCGCATCCAGGCGTGACGTCGTAAAGCTACACCTGTGCCTGCGGCCCTACTCACCCCATCAGCCGCATATGAGATAAGCCGCATGGAGGAGTTGACAATCGAATTCAGGGTTGCCAACTGGGAGTTAATTTTGTCTTGGAACCCCTCAGCTGTTGGATCCTGTATGGCCTCAACCATATCCTTGAGCAAATCTCTCTGGAGACGGGTGAAGTGACACAAGTAGTTCAGCGACCGCATTGAAAAGGTCGCTGATGAAAACATCCGCTAACCGTACCTGTCCATGGTCCTAGACTCCTTATTAGGTGGACGGACAGGTACCGAAGGATCGGCTAACTCCTTCTTAGTGGCTGCGGCCACCACCATGGCATCAACAGAGACACCTTTAGATAGAAACTCTTTCTCTTTAGGGGCAGTAATAAATTTTGATGGCCTCCTTGGAGTAGGTTCCACTGAATCAGGGGCCGTCCAAGCCTTCCTTGCCACCACTTCCATAAGGGGGTCAAAGGGAGGGGACACCCAGGAGGTGAAAGGGCGAGAGCCAAATGCCTCAAGGTAAACCGACTCGTCCTCTGAAGGGTTAAGGGCGGGCCAACTCCCCCTCTGTTTCAGGATTTCAAGGATGTCAGCAAAATAGACATCCTCAGAGGGGGACCGAGGGGAACCTTCAGATTCCTCCAAGTCGGTGTCAGAGGTGATAGACTCAGGGGAATCAATGTGCTTCCTCTTGCACTGTCTCTTCCGAGGGGGTTCTCCTACCGGATCAGGAGAGGCCTCGGAAGAGGAGGATATTCCCAATGGGGAAACCTGAGGAGCTGGCTCTCTACGGTCTGTTACAAAGGGGTGGGTAGAAACCACCGCAGGCACTGAAGAGGGAGGAGCTGACAAAGCCGACTGTGGGGTAGACACTGGGTCTAGCACGCTCCGCGTGAGCTCGAAGGCGCCCCTATCAGCCAAGGCCGGAGGTCCCTGCTCCGAGGAGACAAGGACCCCCCGGCACCGACAGGGACGGCTTAGAGGCCGATGTCGGAGCCAAACTCACCAGCGCCGACGCCCCGAGAGGGAGAATGGGGCCGGACAAGGGTCCGATGCCACTCGCCCCCTCGGAGCCGACGAGGGAAGCCCGGTGCCGAGATCCCTCCAAGGAGGAAATCGGAGCAGACGACGGAGCCGAAAGGGAAGGTATCGGCTCCGAAGCACCGACAGCCATGGCTCCGAACTCAAAGGAGTCGGAGGAGGAATAAAATCAGGGATGGGAATAGCCACTGACTGTTGAGTAGGGCTATGCAGCATTTGGGCCAGTGCCTCGGACTTGAGAAGTCTACTCACCACCCTTTGTAAGTCATGGTCGGACAGCCTAGAGGACCGAGAGGAATGAGATCTATGGCTCCGCTCCGACAGAAGAGGGGATCCCGGAGCTGAGTGGATGGAGCCGATGGAAGGGGACCTAGACCTCTTCTTTGAAGGTGGCTCTGATAAGCCTATCGGAGCCAACTGAGTCTTGACAACCTCGGCTCTAGCCGGAGCCGAGGTAACGGTATGAGACTTCGAAACATCGGCTCCAGCCGGAGCCGATGTCGAAGCAGCTTTAATGCTTCCAGGAGATGGCTCTGAAGCTGAAGCCGACGGCCTGGAAGTCTTAGAAGGCTTCCCTGATGCAGACTGGGTCGGGGGGCCTTCAGGCTTTAACAAGCCTCGAAGAATTAGCTTGTTTTTGCATTCCTGCAGGACTCTAGGGCTGAATGCATGGCAAACAGCACATGAGTCCTGCAGGTGCAAAGGTCCCAGGCAATAGACACAAGAAGTGTGACCGTCTGTCAGAGACATTTTCTGACAGCACGAATCACACTTCTTGAAGCCTGAGACCTTGGAGTCTTTAGACATCCTGAAAGGCTGTGTGAAAAAAACACAAACACAACACACAGACACACCCTTTAACCAAATAAAAATCCAGTCACACTGAAAGGACAGGGAAAAAAGAGGGAGTGGGCCAAATGCCTAAAAGTTAAAAAGGGAATAAAACGGGAATTCGAACACAAGGGGGACCCGATTTAAACTAAGGGGATACTCTGTATAAAAACTAAACTAAATAGAAAAAAATAGGGGTAGAATTTGAAGTTTTTAAACAAGAAAACTTACTAACCTGCCAGAGCCGGTAGAAGAAGCACCTCGTCAGCTAAGCGGCAAACGAGATCTGAGTAGTTACCGCCTAGCTTTGTGGGATATAGGGGAGCCTCGAGCCGGTGGAATTAGCTCTCGAGCTTTAGTACTGGCCGAGTCGGAGCCGAGGATTGGCTCCGAACCCATCCAGCAAGAATGAAGGCGAGATTGACAACTTAACATTATACAGATATGCCTGAAATACACACCATGACTGAGGAAAAAAAACAATCAAATAAGTGCTAAAAGATATGCCAGGATCACTAAAACGTATATGCAGCAAAATGACTGACTATCATAATATAGGATATCTGTCTAGCTGGAAAATCCCTTCTGAGTAACAAAATGTACATAATGAGTAGAAGGCCTTAGTCTCAGTCACTTCTGAGACTTGCAATGGAAGATGCAGCACAGAATCTAATGCAGAAGATAGCTATCACTCCAATCAAGGAGTGGGACTTCGTAGTCTTGTACTGGGATAGGTTCTGAATTGCCACAGAACTGATTCTGAAAGCATACCCCTTTTGGCCAACAACGGAAAATTAGAAATAGTCTTGGTCATTTTTTCACAGATTAATTTTAGGAAGTCCAGAATCAAAAAAATAGGTAGACAAAAATACAGGAACTTTACTGTCAATGAAGGGAGAAACAAGCCACCCTAACAACTACTCCTGCTATAATGAACTGACCGGGAGGGGCAGAAAACATACTAATCGACAGGTTGCCCTCTCCTGAAAACAGTGACAAGACAAAGTCTCCTTCATTTTCAGTTCCACTAAAAGACTAGAATTTTAAATTAGAAGGTTCACCGATGTGCTCACTTTCCCCAGGATACAAACACACATGTTCCAGTCTTTCACCCACCAACAGATCTTTAGCACCTCTCTGCAGAAAGTATTAGTGTGTGCCACCCCCGTCTGGACATGTAGTGTATCACAGATTGAGAGGCTTTGTTCTCATCTCCTTTTCAACAGCTGAAGGGTAGAAACACTCCCCCAAGTTCAAGCTAATTTATGTGAAAGTGTTTCCCAGTTTCTTTATTTTCCCTTATGCAAAGAAGGTGCTCACATGGGCTCCCCAACCCCCTAGTGAAGTATCCGCTGTAAGATACTGTAAGCTGCAGGAAGGAAAGATTCATGATGAGATTAGTGAGCATTGTTCACCTCTTTATAAACCAGCAATACGAATCTCAAACTAACATCTGTGCAGTGACTGAGACCTGGTTCCCGGCTCCAGACAGCACCCCTGCACTACCAGGCTATAACTCATACCACACTTTTCGGCCATGTAACCTGGACCGAAACACCAAAGGCGGAGGTGTGTCCATATTCATTACGGATATCCACACCTCCAAGCTAGTTGCTCAGCATAATGCATCCGAGGTTATCCAAGTGCAACTAACTCTGGGCAAAACTGCAATCCAAATTGTAGCTTGTTACAGATCCCCCACCATGCCCCCGATTCCCCACTCCTCTTTTCTTGATGTACTGGAAAATATTAGGGTTCAACCAAACACCCTAATAATGGGCGACTTCAACTACCCCACCATTAACTGGGAAAAAGTACAGTTTTGTACCTACCATAAATGTAGATGTCTGATAGGTATGCATCTGCAGTCATAACATATGGGTTGTCCTGCCTCAGGCAGCCCTTCGGTCGGCCGGATTCCAAAGTCTGGGTCTGGCCTCAGCTGATGTCGCACCTTCCCCGATGTCAGAGCGTCTGGGGTATAAAAGCATCAGCCGATGCCATTTTCCTCAGTTTTTCTTGCCCCAGATGCCAGGTGCCCTCTAGGAAGGCTAAATTTGGATAAATGCAATAGAATTCCAAACATTTGCAAAATTATATATATATATATATATATATATATATATATATATATATATATATATATACACATGTATATACAAACAAATACACCATAATAGATTCCCCCAGCTAGCTAAAAGAGGGGTAAACACCCTAGGAATACCACAGAGTGGTAGGAGGGAGGGTAAACCTGACTGCAGATGCATACCTATCGGACATCTACATTTATGGTAGGTACAAAACTGTACTATGTCCTTCAAGGATGCATCTGCAGTCATAACATATGGGTAGAATACCATAGCCAATCTGGGGGAGGAGGTACTAAGAAAAGGATGGTGTAGTTAAGATCCCCTGCAGGACTGCAGTAGCAAAGCCTGCTCTGGATCTGGAGTATAAAGGTAGATTGTAATGTTTGGTAAATGTATGCACGGAGCTCCAAGTAGCAGCTTCTAAAATGTCCTTGGTAGCCACCCCTCGTAGGAAGGCTGTAATGGTGGCCGTGGCCCTTGTGGAATGAGGCCTGATGTTTTCAGGAACTGACTTTCCATGAAAGGAGTAACAAAATCGAATGCAATTTCCTATCCATTTTAAAATTGTCTGTTTGGAAATTGCTTTTCCTTGCACCCCAGCAGCATATGCTACAAATAGTTGGTCGGTTTTTCTGCTACTTTTAGTTCTGTCCAAGTAGTAGCGTAGTTGTCTGTGTATATCCAGGGTGTGCAGAAGTTTTTCCCTCTATTCTGTGGATTTGGGAAGAACGTAGGCAAGTGAATAGCTTGGTTCAAGGATACCCTAGATACCACCTTTGGCATAAAAGTACGATTAGTTCTTAGTGTAACTCTGTCCTGATGGAAGATAAGGAATGGCTGTACTGCCATTAATGCTTGTAACTCAGATACTCTTCTTGCTGAAGTTATTGCCAGAAGGAATGCAGTTTTCCAAGACAGAAACTGTAGATCCGCTGATGCTGCTGGTTCAAAGGGAGGAAGTGTTAGTTTCTCCAAGACAAAGTTGAGATCCCAAGCAGGTAAAGGGGGTTTTCTTGGAGGTTTGATATTTTTGATCCCTCTCAGAAATTGCTTGAGGAGAGGGTGTGAGAAGATAGGTGGATCCACATTGTATTCTGCTGAAATTGCTGAGGCATGAATCTTAATGGAAGGCCATTGTGGAACAGTTCTGCTAAGTATTCCAGAATATGTGTCATGCCTGCCACTGTCACATCTAAGCCTTTTGATGTGTTCCAAATGAAAAATCTTTTCCATTTAGCCGAGTATGTCTTCCTTGTGGAAGGCCGGCGAGCTTCCATGATAATGTCCTTCACTCTCTGTGATAAAACATTTTGTTTTGGATTTAAGGGATTTTCCAGGCAGTTAGCTGCAATGTTTTTAAGTTGGGATGCATGATCTTGAAATTGTTCTGCGTCAGAAGAAGAGGCCATAGGGGGAGAGGCCATGGTTTTGCCTGTGACATGCTCCTCAATAGTGGATACCAGTGTTGCCTTAGAACCTTGAACATTAAAGGGAGAGGTGGGAAGGCATATACTTTTAGAGCTTTCCAGCTGAAAGAGAGAGAGTCCACCCTCCATGCTTGTGGGTGGTATGTCCTTGAGCAGAATGTCTTCAGTTGATGGTTGAGGGGGGAGGCGAACACATCTATCTCCGGCGTTCCCCATGCCTTTGTTATGAGTTGGAAGATGTCTGGGTGCAGCATCCATTCGTGTGCATCCATGGTAGTTCTGCTTAAGCTGTCTGCCAGTGTATTTTCCTTTCCTGGCACGAACTGGGACTGCAGTTGGATACTGAGTTTCAGGCATAGCTCCCATAGATTCATAGCCAGCCGGCATAGAGGGTAGGAGTGTGTGCCTCCCTGCTTGTTTATGTACCACATGACCGTGGTGTTGTCTGTCCTTATTAACAGGTGGCCTTGATGGAGGAAGGGTTTGAAAGCCTCGATTGCATGCATCATTGCCAGCATTTCCTTTTGGTTTATGTGCATGTGTAGCTGTCCTTGAGACCATAGGCCTTGGATACATTTGCCCTCCATGTGTGCTCCCCATCCTCGGTCTGAAGCGTCCGTGGTGATGGTTTGTTTTGTTTTCAGTTTGTTGAAAGGCAACCCTCTGTTGGACTGGCAGGCCTGAGCCCACCACAGGAATTCCTTTTGAAGGCAAGGAATGATTGGTATCAAAGTTTCCAAACTGTGACTGTGTTGAGACCATACACTCCTTAGATACCATTGTAATTTTCTCATATGCAGCCTGACCTGTGGTATCAGAATTATGCAGGATGTCATGTAACCCAGGGCCTGCAGGATTTTCCTTGCAGTAAGCTGAGCTTGTCTTGTCAGATTCATGAAGTAATCCGGAAGTTGTTTTTGTTTTTCTTCTGTGAGAAAGGCCATTTGGGTGGTTGTGTCTAGATCCGCACCCAGAAAGGTTATCCTTTGGGATGGAACCAGTCTTGATTTTTGGATGTTGACTGCGTATCCCAATGCCTGTAGTAGGTGGATGGCATAGGCCAAGTCTTTTATCAAATTTACCTTGTTGTCCGCTTGTATAAGGCAGTCGTCCAGATAAGGGTAGATTTGAATCCCCTGAAGTCTGCAGTGCGCAATTACTGATGCCAGGCATTTCGTGAATACTCTGGGCGCAGTAGATAAGCCAAAGGGCAATGCTGAGAATTGATAATGCATTGATCCTGCAAGAAATCTGAGGTGTCTTCTACAGTTTGGTCGAATAGGGAAGTGCAGGTATGCCTTCTTGAGATCTAGAGTCACCAGCCAAGACTCCTTGCCCAACATGGGAAGAAGTTGCTGTAGGGTCAGCATCTTGAATTTTGGCACAATGAGGTAAGTATTCAGTGCGGACAGGTCGAGAATAGGCCTCCATTGATTTTCTTTTCTTGGTACAAGGAATAGTCTGGAGTAAAATCCTTGGCCTTGTTCTGAAAGTGGTACCTTTTCTATAGCTTTCATTTGAAGCAAGTTGTTGATCTGCTTTAAAGCCTCTGCCCTCTGATTTGGTGGTAGGTTTGGCATTCCGTTTCTTTTTGGCAAAGTGTGGAAGTGGAACCTGTATCCTTTGTCTATTATTTGCAGTGTCCATGTGTCCCTTGTAATATAATGCCAATTTTTTGAGAATAACGCAAGCTTTCCGCCCAAGGGTGCTTCCAGTTGAGCCCTGGTGGGCGGAATCAGAGTAAAGTCATTGAGCCTGTCCTGGTGTAGTAGTTGTTGTTGCTGCTGTTGCACTACCTTTCTGGTTGGCAGGCTGCCACTGACGGCCTCTGTAAGAGCCCCTAGATTGGCCTCTGCTTCTGGGGCGTCTGTTCCTGCCTCTCTGGGCTCTGTCCGAGTCTGGAAAGGACCAATTCTTAGTAGGCCAGTTTCTGCTGAATCTCGGTGGTTGTACTTGTAGGAAATCCTTAACTGTTTGCACAGATTTTGCCTTTTCTTCATACTTTTTTAAGACCTCCTGAGCAGAGGAGCCAAATAAATTTTGTTTCTCCATTGGAGCATCCAGGAGTTTAGCTTTAACATGGTCTGGCAAAGATTGTTCCTTCAGCCAGGCATGCCTACGAATAACTGCCCCAGTCATAGCTGACCTAAATGAAGCCTCCAATGCATCATAACCACACTTTAAGAAATGATTACTAACCTGCTGTGAGTTGTGTACCAAATCCTGAAGGGATTTATGGTCAAGGGGCTCAGGAGAGGAAAGCTTCTTGTTCAGTTCATCTAACAAATACTCTTGGTACTGTATCATATGAAATTGACAATTTAGTGCCCTGACGGAAAGAGTTGCAGAAGTATATACCTTCTTTCCCCATCTCTCTAAAGCTCTATGACATCGGCTGAGGCAAGACAGAGTCCCCAACGGGGTACTTAGCTTTTTCGAAGTCTTCGGTAGCTGAAATCACTGGATCTAACTGACCGGCACTTGCGAACAGCTTCTGCTTCGGGCACCGCGTGGCAAGAAAGACTGAGGAAAATGGCGTCGGCTGATGCTTTTATACCCCAGACGCTCTGACATTGGGGAAGGTGCAACATCAGCCGAGGCCAGACCCAGACTTTGGAATCCGGCCGACCGAAGGGCTGCCTGAGGCAGGACAACTCATATGTTATGACTGCAGATGCATCCTTGAAGGACATCTACTCGTGTACCAACTCCTTAGCACAATACTTTCTGGAATTCATAAACTCCAATGCCCTGGCTCAACATATCCACATCCCCACCAGGAGTAACAACATCCTAGACCTAGTCATTACCAACATGAGTGACCGATGTTCTACACCTGAAGTCTACTCCTCTTTGGTCCGATCCGACTATAAGCTAATCCCCTTGATATCTACATCCCACCCCCATTAAGGAAACCATGGTAAAAAAAAGTCTCCAAAGCCAACTTCATGCTTCTTAAGACAGAAGTGGTGAACTTTATGACACCCATGCGGATGGACAATACAGTTACAACTGCTGAATCCTACACAAATGCACTCTAGAAGCACTTACACGAGTGCATGGATCGTGCTATCCCAAACAGAACCAAGATGCTATCCTCCAAAAAAAGGATGCCAATCTGGTGGTACCCTGCCATAAACAAACTGTACAACAGAAGGAAGAAACTGTTGCAAAAGAGAGTAAAATCCCATGAGTGTAGGAGCTCCCTGGTCAGCCTCAGTAAGAAGCTGAGATCCCTTATAAGATCCTCCAAAGCTAGCTACGAAAACAAAATCTCTACTAATTCTAAGGACAACCATAAAGCATTCTATAGCTATGTCAAGAATCTCGATGGCAATTCCCAGATCTGCTCTGAGTTACAGCACAACGACATGAAAATTACAGAACCAACTGATATTGCCAACATCATAGCAGATAGGTTCAGTGCTAACTTTACCCCCCCCCCACCCCCATCCCCTAAAGGGCCCACATCCTATACTGGAAGAATGCAGAGTCCCTGTAATCACAACTACGCAGGTAAAAGTTGCACTCTCTAAAGCCAAAAACACAGCATCCATGGGACCGGACAACATCCTAGGCTGCGTTTTACACGAACTTCAGAACGAACTGGCTCCCCACTTAAGCACCATGTTCAATAACAGTCTCGCATCAGACTTTGTGCCCACTGAATGGCGCACAACAACAGTTATCCCACTCCACAAAGGGGGAGCCGCCACTAATCCCGGGAACTATTGACCTATTAGCCTGACGAGCCTGGTCTGCAAGGCCATGGAACATATCATCATGGAGCTCATAAACAAAGACATTGGTAACCTCCAAACTCTGGATCCCACCCAGTTCAGGTTTGTGAAAGGCAGATCATGCCTCCTGAATCTGATGGACTTCTTTGAGGCAGTCACCAAAGCCGTAGATGAGGGTAAGGTGGTTCACACAGCCTATATTGACCTCGCCAAGGCTTTCAACACCATCCCCCATTCTGGAATTATAGCTAAACTAGGTATAAATCCCTATGTCACAAGATGGGTTGCCAAATGGCTCACTGACAGAACCCACACTGTAAAAGTTGCAGACTCCAAATCTGATCTCAAAGCAGTGACAAGTGGAGTACCACAGGGTTCCGTCCTGGGACCTCTCCTGTTTGGTATCTACTTCTCTGAAGTACAGGCTAACACAGAAGGCCTCTGGCTAATGAAGTTTGCAGATGACTGCAAACTAGGAGCCATAGTCAAGTCCCCAAATGATGTGGACATCCTACAGTAGGGCCTCGCTGAGACAGATGCCTGGTGTCAGAGCCATGGCCTCAAGCTCAATGCCAAAAAGTGCAGTGTCATCCCCTTTGGTAAAAACTCTGTGCCCATGAACTACCACATAGGCAGCAATCTACTTAACACCGAATGTGTGATAAGAGACCTTGGGACCCAGGTGGACAGCAGTCTCTCATTTGATAGTCACATCGCCACAGTAGTCAGAAGTCCTTCTACGTGGCACACCTCATCATAAAAGGGTTCTCATCCAGGAAAAAAAGAGGTTATTGTTCCCCTCTACTCGACACTCAGACCCATTATACAGTACAATGCCCCTTTTGGTATGTCCCTCACAAGACATCTACAACTGGAAAGGCTGCAGAAGTACCTCACAAAGAGGATTACTGGCCTCAAACAAATGCCCTACACTGACTGCCTCAAAAAACTCCAGCTTTACTCCATAGCATATCGCCTACTCCGAGGTGATATCTGCCTAATATATAAAGCTATGTCAAACCCAGAGCTGTTGGACATGCCACACCTAAAGAAATCCCAATCCCTCCGAGCTACACACTCTAGGGACCTAAACCTTGTCACCACAATAAACAGGACATGCTTGAGGGATACTCTGGAACAGGCTACCCATCTATGTCAAGCAAAGTTCATTAGCACTCTTCCAGAAAAATCTTGATGAGTGGATGGGAAATAGGAAATACACCCCGGGGATCACTTCTATCTTTCTGCTCGACAGTGGCACAGGAAAATAACTTTTTTGGGTAGTGTAAGCCAGGAGACCTTGTTGGCTAGGCTTACGTAGGCCCTTGGGCCGATAGCCTAGTACCTGCTTATGAACCTATGAACAGAAGGTCTATGAGAATGTGAATCATTTCATCCACAGATGCATAAAAATAACTGTAAAGGCTGGGACTCTAAGGCCCAAGTGGATGGAAATGTCACTGCTTGAACTCACCTTTGCAACCGCAAAACTAAGTGTTCTGTTATATGCATAATGCTGCTGAAGGTTACACTTTCCTAGGACATTTTGAGTTTAAGTACAAACCACTGAATAAAATGATTGGTAGCTGTCAACAAGATTTTGGGGAGAAAGTTTTGCCTACCAATGAGTCACAGAGGTATTGGACTGCATCATGGAACAGGAGAACTTCATGGGGGATTCAGCTGATGACTAAATCAAGTAGCCAAGATCTTTGATGTTTACCACCCAGTTTAAAAAGGTACTGAGAGTGAATATGAGTGATCTGACTTAACAATATAAGGGCAGTAAAAATTGAGTAATGGAGTTTGATGGGAATGTTTGATGTTTGCATGAAAAGGCTTAACACTGCTACCACTGGTAATGCCAAACACCTCCAATGTCACCAGCCAATGATTTAGTCCAATAAACAACAAATAATGGAGAGTTAGACGAAGGCTGCAGGGTTGAACAAATTATGACCCACTTTACTGGGCTGGAGGCCAAAGCCTGGGAGAAGTATTTAAGGTTATATGGAGTTTTGCAGGGAGATAAGAAAAGAGACCTGTTGCACTTTATGAGAAGTAAAATGGCAGAATGGCATGCATCACTGTAATGCCTGTCACTGTCTGAAAGAGATGTAAGACACTGTAAGCTCAGACCAATACTGACTGAGCATTTGGCCTAGTATGACACAGAACATGTATCAAAACTGTGTCAACCAGGAAGAACACTGGCAGGGTCAAGTGTGTGTGGATTAAGGTGACTCAGAGGTGACCTGAAGTGGTTCTTGATTTATAGATATCATGAAGGAATGCAAATGCAAAAGAGTGAAATTTAAGCTGTGTTTCCTGCAGCATTAAAGTTTTTTTTTCTAATGGGAGAGCAATAGTGTCTATCAAGATGAGTTGTTTAAAAATAAAAATGTTACCAGTCAGACTAATGCAGTTGAAAATGGAACCAACGGGATAACCGAACTGAGACACATGAATACATTTGAGAAACTGCAGGATGAGTAGGAGGAAATGTTTAACATTACATTGCTCTGTATGCAATACTGACACCAGGTATGAGATAGCTAGACAGAGTGAAGTGCGACACGAACTGGCATGTTTTTATTTCTTTTTTATTACAATGTTTCCAACAAATAATTTCCTATCAAAATGACAGCACAGTTCCACCACTAAGTATAAACAAATCAAAACAGTATCAACTATTCCTATACACACAGGAAGCATTCAAAGATCTAGCAAAGTATCTAAATTCACATGTAAATTATTAAGCTTTTTGCATCCCTTGTGTCACTAGGTGTTCCCCTTAATTCACATTTACAATACTTATCAAACATACCACGAAACAAAGACCAATCTAATAGTACACTGAACTATTTATTTTTTCCTCTTCATGTGCATATCTAGCGATTCCCCACATATATTTTCCATATCCAGTCCCAATTTGCTTTATAACCACCTTCTATAGGGTTCTGCCTTTAATGTCCACTATTATACTCTCAAATTATTCAATGGTATCCTTTTATCTCACCACACTTTATTAATAGGTTCATAGTTAGGTACTAGGCTATTGGCCCTAGGGCCTATGTAAGCCTAGACAAAAAGGTACCCTGGCTTTCGCCACCCAAGAAAATTATTTTCCTGTGCCCCTGTCGAGCAGAGCCACAGAGGTGATCCCCGGGGTGAATTTCCTATTTCCCATCCAAATCATCAAGATTTTTCTTGAAGAGTGCTAATGAGAAGCTTTGTTTGATATAAATAGAAACTTTGTTCCAGAGTATGGGAAGTCTCTGGGACAGGAATCTATCCCTCCAGCATGTATTGTTTATTGTAGTGACAAGGTTTAGGTCCCTAGAGCGAGTAGCTCGGAGGGATTGGAGTTCTTTAAGTGGAGCATGTTCAACAGCTCTGGGTTTGACATAGCTTTGTATGTTAGGCAGAGATCGCCTCTGAGTAGGTGATAACGCGACAGTGTAAAGCTGAAGTTTTTTTTTTTTGAGACAGTCTGCGTAGGGCATCTGTTTGAGACTAGTAATCCTCTTTGTGAGGTATTTCTGCAGCCTTTCCAGTTGTTGTCGATGTCTTGTGAGGTACATACCAAAAGGGGCACTATACTGTATAATGGGTCTAATGAATGATGGGTAGAGGGAACAATGGCCTCATTTTTCCTGGATGAGAAACCTTTTGTGATGAGGTGTGCCATGTAGAAGGATTTCCTAACTACTGTGGCGATGTGATTATCAAAGGAGAGACTACTGGCCAGCTTTGTCTCAAGGACTCATCACACTTTTGGTGTTAAGCAGACTACCAACTATGTGGTAGCTCATGGGTACAGAGTTTTTACCAAAAGGGATGAAGGTTGAGGCCATGGCTTTGGCACCAGGCGTCTGTCTCCATGAGGCCCTTTTGTAGGATGTCCACATAGTTAGGAGTTTTGATTATGGCTCCTAGTTTGCAGTCATCTGCAAACTTCGTTAGCCAAAGACCTTCTGTGTTAGCCTGTACTTCAGAAGAGTAGACACCAAGCAGGAGAGGACTCAGAACTGAACCCTGTGGTACTCCATTTGTCACTGGTCTGAAGTCGGATTTGGAGTCTGCTACTTTCACAGTGTGGGTTCTGTCAGTGAGCAACCCATCTTGTGACATAGGGATTAATACATAGTTTAGTGAGTTTATGTATAATTCCAGAGTGGGGGATAGTGTCAAAAGTCTTGGCAAGATCTAGATAGGCTGTGTGAACCACCTTACCCTTGTCTACGACTTTGGTGACTGCTTCAAAGAAGTCTATCAGGTATAGGAGACATGATCTGTCTTTTATAAACCCGAACTGGGCGGGGTCCAGAGTTTGGAGCTTACCAATGCCTTTGTGTACAAGATCCATGATAATACGTTCCATGGCCTTGCAGACCAAGCTCATTAAGCTAATGGGGTGGTAGTTCCCGAGGTCTGTGGTGGCTCCCCCTTTGTGGAGTGGGATAACAGTCGCTGTGCACCATTCAGTGGGCACAAAGCCTGAGGCGAGGCTATGATTGAACATGGTGCTTAGGTGGGGTGCCAGTTCATTCTGCAATTCATGTAGAACGCAGCCTAGGATGTTGTCAGGTCCCATGGATGCTGTGTTCTTGACTTTGGAGTGTGTGGTTTCTACCTGTGCAGCCGTGATTACAGGAACTTTGCATTCTTCCGGTATAGAGATGGGCCCTTTAGGGGGAGAGAGGGAGGTAAAGTTAGCACTGAACCTATCTGCCAGGATGTTAGCAATATCAGTTGGTTCTGTATATTTAGTGCCATTGTGCTGTAACTCAAAGCAGATCTGAGTGTTGCTATTGAGATTCCTGACATAGCTATTCAATGCTTTGTGGTTGTCTTTAGAATCAGTGGCAATTTTGTTTTCGTAACTAGCTTTGGAGGATTTTATGAGGGGATCTCAGCTTCTTACTGAGGCTGACCAGAGAGTTCCTCCAATTATGGAATTTTACTCTTTTTTGCAACAGTTTCTTTCTTCTATTGTAGAGTTTGTTTATGGCAGGGGACCACCAGATTGGCTTCCTTTTTTTTTGGAGGATAGTATCTTGGTTCTGTTAGGGATAGATCGATCCATGCACTCGTGTTAAGTGCTTATAAAGTGAATATGTGTAGGATTCAGAAGTTGTACCTCTATTGTCCGTCTACATGGGTGTCGTGAAGTTTGCCACTTCTGTCTTAAAAAGCGTGAAGTTGGCTTTGGAGAAATATTTTACAGCAGTTTCCCTAACTGGGGGTGGGGGCAGGATGTGGATGTCTAGGGTGATTAGCTTGTGGTTGGATCTGACCAATGAGGAAGTGACCTCTGGTGTGGAATACCGGTCGTCCATGTTGGTAATGACCAGGTCCAGGATACTGCTGCCCCTGGTAAGGGTGTGGATAGGTTGATCCAAGGTATTGGAATTTATGAATTTCAGAAAAAGTTGAGCAAAAGAGTTGGTACACGAGTAGTTTTCCAGTTAATGGTGGGGTAGTTGAAATTGCCCCGATATTAGAGTGTTGGGATGTACCCTAATATTTTCCAGTGTATCAAGAAATGAGGAGTGGGAATCTTGGGGCATGGTGGGGGATCTGTAGCAAGTTACAATTTGGATTGCAGTCTTGCGCAGAGTTAGTCGCACTTGGATAATCTCGGATGCATTATGCTGAGGAACTAGCCTGGAGGTGTGGATATCCTTAATGAATATAGATATGCCTCCACCTTTACTCTTTCTGTCCAGGTTAGGTGGCCGAAAGGTGTGGTATGAATTATAGCCTGGTAATGCAGGGGTGCTCTCTGGAGCCTTGAACTAGGTCTCTGTCACTGCACAGATGTCGACGTTCTCCATTTTAAGGAGTGCCATGAGTGAATGCATTTTAAGGTTTAGACTTCTAGCATTGAGTAGCATTACCCTCAGATTTAACCTTTTATCCGACACCCCCCCCCCCCCTGGGGTGACAGACAAGCCTGTTGGACAGCTCTCCAACTCATTCAGAAAGCCCTATTGGCCTATTCATTACCCTGGAAGATAAGACTTGAGGACTTGAGAAGACCAGAAATCTGGTTATAGTGAAGGTCTTCACTCACCCTAACCCTCTCCTCTGGCAGTTTGCTTGTGGCTGCCTTGGTCAGGAAAGGGGATGTGTAGACTTTCCCACTTGTCTTTAGCCTGAATATGCACGGGTCTATGTTTGGCCATCGACTGGCACATTCATCGAATGGCCATTTGCTGAACATAAACCCTCGAAAATTCCTTTCAACAAAACTGCACATCAACCTAAAAAAACCCCCACATCAAATGGCCATAGTGGGTCGACAGAAAGTAAACAGCACTTGCATATCTGTAAGTAAGGTAGCAATAAGAAAACTTTCCCTTTCTGTACTGCAGTGCAATCTCAGCATTGGTGTGTGTGTGTGTGTGTGTGTGTGTGTGTGTGTATATATATATATATATATATATATATATATATATATATATATATATATATATATTTTTTTTTTTTTTTTTTTTTTTAATTGGGAGGGTGCAGCCCCCTCCCCCCAATTATACATACCAACTCCCAGATTGCTCTGTAGTAGGGAAGGAAAGTTTCCTTCTCGCCACTGTACTTACAAGTACGTCCGTGCTGTTTACTTTCTGTTGGCCAGCTATGGTCGTTCGATGTGTTTTTTTACAATGATGTGCTTCATCGAGGAAAGGCATGTTCGAGGGTTTATGTTCAGCGCATGGCCATTCGATGAAGGTGCCATTCGATAGCTGAGCATAGACCTGATATGCACTGCCAGCATCACAAGCCGCCACTGCTCATCCATGGGTGATCATCTATTGGGTCACTAGCAGATGCTGCTAAAGCAGTGAACCTGGCCTGCTCCCTTATCGCACGATGAACAAGCTAGCACTGTCCCTTTCCCTTCAAGCATATCCTCCTACCCTGTGTCCCTTAGGCACCTGTGCCACTTATTATAAATACAAGCAGCCTGGGCTCTAGTTAAGGTTTTATCATGTCATACCAAGGGGTCAGAAAACTAAGACATACAGTGTTTTGAGGTTGTATTTGCCATGTTTCTGGGTCAGTAAATACTTGTGTAGAAGCAAGGGCACTTCTGACTGCCTAGCTTTGTTTAGTCAGGGATTAAGATGTTTTTTTGTTTGTGCCATTTTTTATTCCTGGTAACTTAGATCCTAAATGCTGAACATTATGGCTGATTTAAATACTACTGCCAGTAGCTTTCAGCACTTATGTGGTGCCAAACATATTAAACAGGTTGTGGATTAGCGCTGGACTGGCACAGTGGTCTTGAGCTGCTGTTTGCTTGTACCGGACATTGTTGGAGCAGTGGATAATGAGGGAGTCTTGAGATATGTCTGAAGTGCGGGTCTGCTGGGGTGAATTTGAGGTACTGTTACTTGCTACTGCTGTTTAAGCATAATATCTATTAAGACAGCAACACTGTTTTGCAACTTATTGGCTCTTTACGCTCTTTTTCACTGTGTGAAGTTATAGCACGACTTAGTATAGCAAATTCAATGTGTCATACTGCTGAAGCTTACTTTGCTCCTTGCAGTTGTGGATATTTCATCATACAGTTTCACTGCACTTTGCCCCATTCGATGACCACTTTGTGAAACATCAAACAAATAAATCCAAACCAGCCCAGAAGTTGAAAATGTTGAAACACATTTACCCAGTAGGAAGGTAGCTGGAATAAAGAAGCTGAACCATTGCTTCCATCAGCTCTGATGAAGCAATGGTTACCATTGCAAAAGCGCTCACCATTTGGTATTAAAAAAGAAGATTTTACTTTGTCGTGGTTCAGCTTCTTTATTCCAGCTACCTTCCTACTGGACACCTGTGTTTCAACATTTTCAACTTTGTGAAACATAGTGTCTGCTGACTTGGCCTACTGCCCTGCCTTAGGATTGATCACGTTGTTTCTTTTCTCTTTTAGGATATTGATGAGATATACTTCCTATATTGAATAATTAGTTCCATGCATTCATCACTGGCTGAATGCCTCTTCCAAGGATCCTTGACATCATTATGGATTCACAATTCCCTGAGAGCCCTAAGCTCGTGGTACAACTCTGAAAATAAGCAACATTTTTATATTTATGCTGTTAACAACCTTATTATAATTTCTGTCTCAGTTTAGCCAGGGTTCAGAATTTTGAGTTCATTATTTGTTAGGCTATTTTACTTAGCCCTACTGGACTTTTAAACTCATTCTTGGTCTTTTCTAATTTTGTTTTTTTTTTTTTAATTTGCTGTTATTTTATTCACGGTTTTATTTTGTTTCACTACAGCGTCCTAGTTGGTTTCATTTTTTTGTTTTGTTTTTATTTATTTTTATTTTTTTATTATTTTAGTACAGTATTATGGTGTATTGTGACAACACACATGGCTACTAGAGTTTTAACAGGTTTTAAATCTTACAGTAAATTTATCAGTTCTCCTTTTATCAACGCATAAGCCACTGTGGTAACCATTTCTTCCATGGAACAAAACAAAGCTTTTTTTTTTCTTATTTTATTCTAAATTTTGCTTTTTTTCCACCAATGTCAGGTAACTAGGACCCATCCTCTGGTGTTTCCACATGGGACTTTATACACTAATGAAAGGTCAATCTGCAACACCAGGATTATCTGTGACATGCTGCAAAATACTGACCTTGTTTTTATTGCAAAGACCTTGCCTGAAGAGAACTTTAGTTCTTACATAGCTTTAATCATTCCACCAAGGTGCTCAGCAACTCAATGCCTCCAGAGAACTGGACGTGGAATTGCTATCTGTGGTCACACAAGGCTGGGGTAACGCAGGTTACTTCTAGGGAGACCAATTCTTTGAACATGTCCTTGTTGCAGGAGCAAATTGTAGGTTTCTCCTCATTTATAGTCAACTGGTCGTGTGCAAGGACATTCCTAAAGAAGTTCACACTTTGTTTTGGGTCACCTGCACCTAGTTGTGCTTAATGACTTAAATATCTAAGTTGATGACATGTCAGTGACTCAACTCAAATTTGGTTACGCTATGAAAGGCTGTGGTTGAACTTCTTACTGGAATTAAAGTAATCATATTTGCTGACTGTAACAAGTCTCCAGGTCTGACTACTTCCTTTTTCTGATGCTTCCACATTTTAGGTACCTGATCTCAAACTGAAAGTAATTAAATCAACTAATCATTCTACTCTAAACATTTTTTTACACCAAACTCCTTCAGCTATTTCCAGAAGACGGTGCGGATTCCATGAAAGCCTTAATCATGGACTATAACAGATCAATGACTTTGGCACTTGACCTTGTGTTCACTTGGTATTTACTATGGATTCATGATATTTTATTGAACAACCACAATGTCGAAAATGGACAAAAAAAGTTTTTTTTTTTTTTTCAGGAGGACAAGCACTAGGAGGTATGAGCCTTGGCAATAATTATGACATTCATCTAAAAAAAAACAAGAGAATGGCAAAGGTTGGAACATCACTGGCATAAAGTGGGGCTGCAGACTGATATGCCTGAAATGGATCAACATCATGGTAATTGTCACTAAAATATCAATTATAAAGCACTCGTCAAGAGCAATATTCAGTGGTAAACCGGCCAGATAAGCTTTTCCATGTGGTGAAGATGTTCTGCAGCCCAGCATATTTTACCTCCAGATTTCTGCTGTCAGGGCCTCTCTACAGACAACTGAGCCCATGGAAGTTACAGGGGTCCCAGCTCTCCCTTATCCTTTTATGTGGATGGCGTTGATATTCTTGATAATCATATGAAGATTTAAAAACTGCTGCCTTGATTATGGGACCAAAGACCAGCAGGCTTGACCACTGTCCAGCAAGTCTTGTTCTGGCTAGTCTTGATGTTCCTGGTGCAGTAATTCTTCAGAATGTAGCTTAGTTGCTGAGGCAAGGGGTTTTTCCATCGGCCTTGAGAGAGGCATGTTACTCCAATAGACAAGAAACCTACATACGACCCCAATATCTCAACAATTACTAAACATTCTCTAACCTTCCCATTTCAGTAAAGGTTGCTAGCTACTTCAGACAAATCTTAACAGTCAGTGGGCTCACTGAACACTATCAATCAGGGTTTTACACTCACCATAGTACACAGACTGCTCTTGCTTGGGTTGCTAATGATCTTTTAATGGCCAGAGGTCAGCACTTCTGTTCTGCTCGTCCTGTTACTCTTAGCAGCATCTGATACTGTTGATAATAGCCTACAGATTCAGCATTTACATACTTACTGCAGTATTTCCTTTTCAGACGCTAACTATAATATGCATGGTGGTAATAAGCTCGAGTCTGTTGATAAGGTGCAAAGCTTGTGTAGTACTAGGCTGTAGATGGGCTAGTAGGGACAAAGTGTCTGCCATCGTTACATCATCTTGTTTCCATTTATGCAACACTTTCAGTATAAAGCAACTTCTACCGCAAACTGATCTCTCACTCATAGGTTGTTAATGGGCTGTTGACCCAAAAATCCTTACAAGCCTATCCGTGTGCGCCCAATATAATACTAGAGAAACCCAATGTAAAGGATCTTGCCTAAACCTGAGATCTTAGTTAGCAACGACTGCCCATACCTAGGAGAGTCATACGTGAAATCCCTGGCAGTAATTTATGGTTTCCTATTCAGTCATGAGGCTATGCTTAAACAGGGACATACAAGGGCTCTGTTTGATGTGAACTGGTAGCCTATTACAGAGGAGCGGCAACACCTGAGAGACATCTGTCTCTCCAGCAGGTCCTCTTTATGTTGCAGGTCAGGTTAAGGTCTCTGGAGCAGGTAACCCTTGTCCCAGTTTACTTGCAGATGTGCAGCATTTCCATTAATGGATCTGACATTGCTCTGTAGGTCAGGCACAAGTCTCCTCCAAGTAGTCTGTACACTATTGAGTACAGTAACACTGACTTCAGTCTGTCAATGTATTATGTGCTGGAGACCCTGAATTTTCTGGTTAGAAATCTCTGAGGTCTCTCGTTGATGCCGGTGCCTGTTAAGGTATATATCAAAAGGAGCACTGTACTCAATTATTGTCCTGATGAAGGTTGAGTACAGGGGTGTTATGACCTTTTTCACTCTTGAAGCAATGCCTTTGCTAATGAGGTGCGAGACGTAGAATGCCTTCCTTACCACAGTAGACACATGGTGGTCAAAGTTTAGGCTACAGTCAACTTGCATTCCCCAAGTCTTTGACTACTGAGTTGTTACTTACTGTATTGTTATTTATATGATAGTCTTCAGGGATATCATTTTTACTGAAGGGGATGATAATGCATTTTTTTGCATTGAGTTTGAGCCCATGGCTTTGGCACCAATCATTCATCGTTCATGTAAGTCCCTCTTGAAGTATATGGACATTGTTTGAGGATTCAATTATTGCATCTAATTTGCAGTCATTAGCAAACAGTCAGCCACAGCCTCTATTTTGGAACGAGCTTCTGAAGTATATTTCAAACAATAGGGACTCTGCACTGACCCCTGTGAAACCTCACTGGTAACAGGTCTACTGGCTGAGGTGTAGTCCCCAACTTTGACTAAGTGTGGTCTGTTGGTGAGCAGTTAGCAACCCACCTGATGATATAAGTGTTGATATTCAACTTGAAGAGTTTATCAGTGATGTCTGACCATGGGATTCTGTCAAAGGCCTTGGCTAAATTAAGGTAGTCTGTATGCACAGCTTTACCTTAGTCTGACTCTATTGTCATTTTCTAAGAAGTCCACTAGGTTTAACAGGCATAACCTGCCTTTGACAAAACCAAACTGTGTCAGATCAAGGGTTTGGAGATCACCTATATCCTTATTTATAAAGTCCATGATGATTCCTTCCATGGCCTTATAGATGAGGCTGGTTAAGCTTACGGGTCTGTAGTTCCCAAGGTCTATTGCTGTACCCCCTTTATGACAGGGGGATGAAGGCTGCCATTTTCCATTCAACAGGGACAAAACCAGTACTCGGGCTGTGGCTGAACAGAGTACTTACTTTTCGAAGTTGCCCATAGAGGATTTTACAAGTTTTCTTATTTGCTTGTTCAAGCAGAGGAGGATGTTCTTCCAATCTGGGACTTCTCTTTTTTATTCTTAGACCATCTCTTAGGAGGGTATAATTAGCTTTGGTGAATCTTTTAGTCTGATTTCACCTAACAGGGTTCAGATGTTACAGCTACTTCAAATGTGACTGATTTGTGATCAGATTTAACCACCGAGTCCTATACTTGTGGTGGTGCAAAGGTCACCCATGCAGGTGAGGACCAGGTCAAAAATATTTGAGCCACTTGTGAGGTTGCATACTATTTGTTCCAGGGCGTTAGTGGTCAAGTCCAGGAACCTTTGTGCAAGCATGTTGGTATTAGTATAAGTTTCCCAGTCAATGGAGGGATAGTCCATGTCTTGGTCTCCTCCTGGTTGGACTATAGTAATGTCCTGAGACTGGGAGTTCCTAAAATTGAGCCTGAACATTCGCAAATGATAAGTATGGCTGCTAGGCTACTGACTGGTACATCCCACTATCAACATATTGCACCTATTCTGCACAGCTATCATTGGCTCCCTAGATGGTACCAAATAATATTTAAGATTTTAGTGTTAACCTATATGTCCATGCACAACGTGGATCTTTCTAATCTGAAGGAACTGGTGGTGCCATACTGCCCTGCTAAGATTTTGCACTCAGCCTCTCATGGGCTGCTAATGGTTCCATGAATAAATCTTGAAACATTTAGTATTTCTTCTTTCAAGCCACTTACCTGTGTAACTTGCTACTTGAGCAGCTTCAGGGATATATTTCTTTAGCCAACTTCAGTAGGTCACTCAAAACATATATATTTGAAGCTGCTTTCAATGTTGTGGGATGACCTGCTTTTGTTTTTTTTCAATATATCAACAAATACATATGAAAAAATGCCTATGCTACTTTATGTGATACTTACTGTGTACATGTATTTCAAATGATTTTACTGTGACCAGTGTTGTAATAAAACACCTAAATTAAGCTGAAATTGAATTTCCAACTGTTTCTCTTCGTAAATGTGAATTTTTACCAGGACAGACTATGCAGCTCCAACAAAAAAGGTCACTATGTTAACACAATGGGATACCTGGGACTGCATCAAAGAAATTTTCAGACTGATACAATGCAGTAACAACTCTTGGCTAGAAAGGACAACTGTGCAAATAAGGGCAGTTATGTTTTTATTCCATATATGTGCAAATACTGAAGCTAAACAACTGCCATACACACTAGCAGCAGGGAGTGGTCATATATTAGAGGCAAAAACTGAAAGCGATGATGACAAACTATCCTAAATCTGAGGTAATTTCTCTAGCTGGCATGACTGGGACATGCAAATAAGCATCTATCATGTCCAAAGTTGGCATACAGGATACCCCCTCATCCCCCTAAACAGTTATTCCCAAGGACAGTGCAAAAGATGTTATCATTTTTATCATGCCTTTGGAAAGCCAGAAAAAAAGGGGTGACCACAGACTACCAAAACCAAATAATCAAGAGAACTGTGTGTAGTGCGGTCAAGACGAACATTTGTTCTCTGAAGAAGTCTTACATGAACCAAGACAAAAAAGAGCTAGAAAAAGAAGTTATGTACCTACCATAACGTTCCATGTTAGTTGTCTTCTTCTCACCTTCTTTCTTGCTGGTTGGGTTCGGAGCCGACCATCTTCTAAAGCTCGAGAGCTTTTTACTGGCTCGTGGCCAGCCCATATCCCATGATGCCTGGCACTAGATACCCAGATCTTGTTTGGTAAGTCTAACTGCAGACATAATAATGAAAGGATCCTATCCTGGAATGTATAAAACCTACCAGAGAGGCTACTAGGCAGAAAGGAATAGCCAGAGAAGACTCAGCCAGTGAAAAACCATAAGGAACTCTTCTCGGTCTACTAGGATAGGGGGATGGAGGGTGGGATGCAAGAAAGAAGGCAAGAAGAAGACAACGAACATGGAACATTATGGTAGGTACATAACTTCTTTGTTAAGTTGTCTATCTCGCCTTCATTCTTGCTGGTTGGGACAGCGTCCCTAGCACCTAAAATCCTGGGTGGCTCATCGGAACAAACTCTTCAGAACAGTGGAACCAAAATCAGCTCTGCTCCTGGAAACCATATCCAACTTATAATGCAAAATGAAAGTATGTGGGTTGGCCCACGTAGCCGCAGCACAAATAGATTCCATGGGCAACCTAGCCTGAAAGGCCACAGAAGTGGCTAAAGCTCTGGAGGAGTGACCTTTTGGTTTAACAGGCAATTCTTTATTCCTCAGTTGATAGACAAATGTGATGATAGAAGTCAACCACCTGGGCAGGGTTACTTTTGAGACTGGAAGACCTTGTTTACCCTCAGCATAAGAAAGGAAAAGTTGGTCCGATTTTCTGATGTCCTTAGTTCTATGCAAATAAAAGTGTAGTTGTCTGTGAACATCTAACTGATTCAATTTATATTCCGCCCTGTTGGAGTGGTTGGGGAAAAAAACACAGGAAGGTCTATGGACTGATTCAAGTTATTCTCTGAAGAGACCTTAGGAAGGAAGGATTAGTCCCGAGAGCAACCCTGTTATTGTGGAACACTAGGTATGGAGGACGGGTACAAAGAGCCTGAAGTTCCGAAACTCTTCTGGCTGAAGTAATTGCTACCAGAAAGAGGGTTTTCAAGATAAAAACTTCAAGGAACAAGATGCTGCAGGTTCGAAGGGGGGCAAAATTAGAGAAGCTAAAATCAAATTTAGATCCCACGGAGAATCTCTCACTGGAGGCCTGAGCAGAGTGGTCCCTTTGAGGAAGGCTTTACATAGTTTATGAGACATGATATTATTTTCCGACAGGCCAATGTGAAAATTTGAAATTGCAGCTAACTGAACTCTAATTGTAGCAGAAGTGGACCCAGCATGAAAGAATTCCACCAGAAATTCCAAAATGTGGTGTACAGGGGCTGAAAAGGGGTCTATACTCTTAGCCTCTGCCTAGGAAGAAAAACGTTTCCACTTACTAGAGTAAGTTTTTCTAGTCGTAGACTTGTACGATGATAAAATAATTTTGCACACAGAGGGGGAGATATCAAGGAGCCTGGCTAAAGTTGGAAGTGGAGCAACCCAGCAGTGAGCTAGAGAGATTGCAGGGATTGGTGCAGCCAGCCCGACTGATGGGTCAGAAGGTCTGGAACTAGGTCCAGAGTCCAAGGCTGCTCGAGAAGATGATGATGCAGGAACAGGAACCATACTTGTCGAGGCCAGTAAGGGGCAATGAGGATCATTTTGCAGCCCAATGTGGTAGCTTTCTGTATTAGCTTCGGAATTAGGGGAAACAGAGGGAATGCATAAAGAAGTCCCTGAGGCCAATCGTGGACAAGAGCGTCTCTGGGGGAATGTCCGGGAAGTGGAAGGAGAGAGAAGAAATTGCTGCTCTTGCTGTTGAAGGGGGTGGCAAAAAGGTCGCAGCAAGGTTGGCCCCATTTGTGGAATATTTGGTCCGCAACTACTTGATTCAGAGACCACTCGTGAGGCATGAGAATTGCTCTGCTCAGCCTGTCTGCTATGAAGTTGGACCTCCCAGGGATGTGTGTTGCGATCAGAAACCGTTGGGAAGAGATTGCCCATTGCCAGAGTCTGAGTGCTTCTTGACACATGGGGTAGGATTTGGTTCCGCCCTGCTTGTTGATGTACCACACTACTGACATATTGCCCGTTTGAATTGCAATGGTCCCGTTTATATGCAGATGGTACTCGTGAGGTTGCCAGGTGCCTTGGACTGTTCTGCCCTGATAATGCCCCCCCACCCAATCAGGGAGGCGTCCGTGGTCACCGTAGCAACTGGAGGGGGAAGTACAAATGGTCTGCCCCAGGGCACCGATGTGGAGACCATCCACCACGCAAGGTGCTTTTTGCATGCTTCTGTGATCATAATCATGTGAGACATGGGAAGCTGCTGAAAGGACCATTGGGTGAAAAGAAGCCACTGGAGAATCCTCATGTGAAAGCGAGCTAGAGGAACAAGTATGATCACTGCTGCCATGAAACCCAGAGTTAGGAGGACGGACCTGGTTTGAATTCTTTTGCATGCTAATAAGACCTGTACATGTTGGCGAATCACTAATACCCTGTCTGGTGGAAGGCTCGCTGACATGTCTTTTGTATTTAAATTTGCGCCTATAAAGGTGATAGACTGACAGGGCGACAATGCAGACTTTTTGAAATTTATTGAGATACCTAGTCTGGAGCAAGTCTCGATAGTGTAGTTTCTGGCTCGCAGAAGGTGATGCCTGGTGGTAGTAGTGAGGAGCCAGTCTTCTAGATATGGAAACACCTGGAATCCTTGCAGTCTCAGGCGAGCGGTAACTACTGCCATACATTTGGTGAACACCCTGGAGGCTGTGGTGAGACCAAAGGGCAGAGCTCTGAACTGATAATGGCTGGCTCCCAGCCGGAAGCGAAGGAATCTTCTAGAGAGTCTGTCCATTTTGATGTGGTACTACGCATACTGAAGATCTATAGAGCACATCCAATTGTCCTGACCCAGAAAGGGTAAAATGGACTGTAGCGTGACCATCTGAAACTTCGTTCTTTGTACAGACCTGTTCAATTTGCTGAGATCCAGAATAGGTTTCCAGTCCCATCTTTTTTGTACCAAAGAGAACCTTGAGTAAATTCCGGATCCTTGCTGGTCTGTTGGGACTTGTTGGATGGCCCTTTTTCTTAGCAGTTCTGAAACTTCTTGAGCTGCTTGATCCCTTAGATTGGGTGGAACATCTGGAAGGGACTTGTTTAACACTAAGGAAGTGCGAATAAAGGGAATTCTGTAGCCTCTGGATATAACAGACTATACTCATTTGTCTTGTGTTATGTTTTGCCAGGCTCTTGGTACAGTGATAATCTTCCCCCGACTGCCTCCAGAGGTGGGCAGCCGGGCAACCCTTCAGGAATGCTGGAAGGGCTTCTCAGAGAAGGATTCTCTGCTGCCCTGGTTTGGCGGACCCCCTCTGCCACGAGGGTGGTGTCTATTATTGTTCCCTCCTCTGCCCCTGGATGGGAACTCACCACGTGTGTCCAGCAAGGCTCCCTGGGATTTCCAGAACCACATCTTTCCACTCTTGACCCTTGGGATATGGTCTGGAAGGAGTGGAAAAACGGACTCCCACGGCAGAGAGAGTCTTGCCTTCCTGCTCACACCTGGTAAGGGTGTCCTTCACCTGTGATCCAAAAAGAGAGGAACCATCAAAGGGGGTGTTGGTAAAAGACGCTCTGAAAGGTTCTGCAAAGTTACATAGCCACATCCAAGCATGCCTCCTTAGGGCAACACCTGTGCCTGTGGCTCTACTCGCACCATCGGCTGCATAAGAAATGAGCCTCATGGAGGAGTTCACCACTGAATTAAGAGTCGCCAGCTGGGAGGCTGCCTTAGCCTGGGCCCCCTCAACTGATGGATCTTGGAGGATCTTGGAGGGTATCTCCAAGCTCTTTAAGGAGATCCCTTTGAAGACGGGTAAAGTGGCACAAATAATTCAGAGACCTCATGGAAAAGGTCGCTGAAGAGAACATCCGTTTCCCATATCTGTCCATCGTCATGGAATCCTTGTTAGGGAGATGGACAGATGACGTTTCAGCAAACTCCTCCTTTGTGGCCGCCACTACCACCATGGCATCAACGAGAACACCTTTGGTCAAAAACTGTTTATCCTGTGCTGCAGTTATGAATTTAGCGGGTCTTCTGCGGGTCGGTTCCACTGTGTCTGGAGCTGACCACGCCTTCCGAGCCACCACAGACATCAGTGGGTCGAAAGGCGGAGACACCCAGGAGGTGGAAGGTTGGGATCCAAACGCGTCCAGGAATATAGGCTCATCCTCGGAAGGGCTTAGGGTAGTCCAGTTCCCCCTCTGCCTACACATCTCAAGGATGTCTGAGAAGGAGACATCTTCAGAGGGAGATCTCGGGGACCCTTCCGAATCCTCCAAGTCGGTATCTGATGTGACAGACTCATGGGAGTCAACACGCTTCCTCTTGCATTTCCTCTTACGAGGTGGCTCCTCTGAAAGATCGGGGAGGCCTCGGAAGAAGATACACCCAAGGGGGTGCACCCTGGAGCATTGGTTTCCCACGCTTGGGGTCTGGAGGAGGGGCAGAGGCAGACGCAGGCACCATAGGGGGAGGAGCCGATGGGGATGATCGTGGGGCTGACTCAGGGGCTAGCAAACTATTCATGACCTCGAAGGCGTCCCTGCTCGGATGCCAAGAAGGCTCCGAAGAGATCGGAATCCCTCTCCAAACCGAGGGGGATGGCTCCGAAGCAGATGTAGGAGCAGAGCTCACCTGCGCCGAAGCTCCGAGGGGGAGAACGGGGTTGGACAAGGGTCTGATGCCACTCGCCCCCTCGGAGCCGACGAGGGAGTCTCGGCACCCCGACCCTTCCAAGGACAGTACCAAGGAAGTGATCGGAGCCAACGACGGAACCGAAGGAGAAGGTATCAGTGCCGACGGTTCCACGACTCGAACCCCAACGAACTCCAGCTCCGAGCTCAAGGGAGGAGTCAGAGGAGGAATAACTACAGACATGGACGGAGCCAACACCTGATGAGGGGGGCTGGACAACATTTTTGCTAGGGCCTGCAATTTTAACAGCCTACTGACCACTCTCTCCACATCGTGATCTGAAAGCCTTGAGGACCATGAAGAGTGGGAGGACCGATGACTGTGCTCCAAATGGAGCAAAGGAGACCTCTGAGCCGAGTGTATAGACTCCGGGGAGGGAGACCTAGATCTCTTTCGACTCCCCGACAGCTCCGAAGTGTGAGCCGGGACCGACTGGAAGGCAGGCACATCGGTTCCGGCCGGAACAGAGGCAGAAGGAACAGCTTCACCCAATAACGGCTCCGAACTGGGAGCCGAAGATTTATGTGGTTTAGAGGACTTCACGGGCTGAGCCTCAGCCGGTGAATCCTGCTTAAATAAACCCCGTAAGATTGACTTATTTTTACGCTCCTGCAGGACTCTTGGGCTGAAAGCAATGCAAACCAAAAAGAGTCCTGCAGGTGCATGGCGCCCAGACAATAGACACAAGAAGTGTGACCATCTGTCAGAGACATCTTCTGACAGCATGAGTCACACTTCTTGAATCCGGACACCTTGGTATCCTTGGACATCCCTGAAAAAAAAGTGGAACACGAAGAACAATACACAAAAAATAGGAGATAAGTATCACACACACACTAAAGTTACCACACCCAAAAAACAGCCAAAAGAAATACTAACAATATTCTATGCTAATAAAACTAAACTAGGTAAATACTAATTTATTTTTTTTTTTTTTAAATAGAAAAAAGAAAGGGTTAGCCTCTAATTTAAATGGCTACCTACATGAAGAAAGTGAAGGGAGAGGGGAAAACTCTCTAACTAAAATGAGTTTTCTTAAGGGAAGGGGAGGGATTCAGGAAAGAAATTATAGGTACAACAAAGATATACTGAGAAAGGTTGTAACTACAACTAACAATCTACACTAACAAACCCTAACAGATTTTATCAAAATACAGATAAAACAATGAAAATATATGACCTGACCCAGTAAGACAACCTCGCAGCAGAAGCGGCAAATGTGATCTGGGTATCTAGCACCAGGCATTATGGGATATGGGGTGGCCTCGAGCCAGTAAACAGCTCTCGAGCTTTAGAAGATGGCCGAGTCGGAGCCGAGGATCGGCTCCGAACCCAACCAGCAAGAATGACGGCGAGATAGACAACTTAACATCATTTGTTCTGAAGTCAACTTTTATGAACAAAAGCAAAAGCACTAGACTGATCTGATTGTTCACAAACTGGGTTTGTGCCACTGTTTTTTTGGTAGTCTCCATTCATCTTGACTGCACCTCACACATTTCTCTTGGTTATTATGCGTTTACATAGCCTTACTCAAAAGGCAGCACATCCTACAATATCCATGACCCCAGAAAATTTGTTCTTTCCAGTGCAATCACCTGCATTTAGCTGTTAATAAAGACTTCCACATACATGTTTTTTTACACATTTATGTTTGGTTAACCATACCTACAAGTCTTCCACAGAAAGTAATTGCTACACCTTCTCAATACACAATGACATCTTCCAGAAACCAATCCTCTCTGCCTTCTTAGTTTTCATAAATACAATACTAACAGCCATACCCTTTTGGCTCTGCAAGATAGACAAGAAATGTAAACCCACATCTAGCTAGACCTGTTTTCCACATCTTTTCAGCTGCCTTTTTCACTAAGTTACAGCTCCACATCTATGAGGCTGCCCTTATCAATTCTTCTGATCCCCCCTATATATCCTTGTTGCTTTTTCTCATATGCAATTCTAGTACTGTGCACATAGCTAATAATTCTGCCATTCACACCAAAATCACATGAACACATTTTAATAAAAACATCCACTTTTAACTCAGTTACTCAACAGGGCAGCAGATGGAGTGATTAATCTCAAAATAATGCAAGACTTCCTGACTTTATGACGACTATCGTTAAAAGCTCACTGCATTTCCTAATTTCAGTTGCACCATTCTGAAGAAAAAAAAAAAAGGCAAGAATTAACTACTTCCCAGCTGCATTTCAAAAGTGTGATGAAAGCACAACTATGAAATGCTCATAAAACTAACAGAATTAACTGTTTGGATGCCTTACTGATATAATACCATATACAAATGCATGAGAAAATACATGACAGGTTGTAGGCAGGTAGCAAATAATTGAAACTACTTGTGACAATATAACAAACTGCTTTGAACATAACTGCTGTAGACGCCTCACCCATCTGTAAAGACGGAAATAGCCAATGAAATGTAAGAATCGTCACAAAGGGTAATAACTGAAACTGAGCAGTTGAGATGTTATCCATACTGCAGACTGCCCTTGGTACCTGAATCAATTAAAAATGCTCCAGACTGTCTGAACTATGAACTGCCACTGCATCTTGTTGTACCTTTTCAAACTATATTAACATTCTTATGTACAAACAGAAACATGGAAACAATTCAAACAATGCAAACTAATAATACAGCTTTGTGAGTACTTAGAAATAACAATGTAAGACATCATTGCACAAATGAATTGCTAACATTGTTAGTAAAAGCACATGTAAATAAAATGCCATTTATTTGATCTCAGTTAGAGCAAGTTGCTTCTGAATGCAATGCAACTACTCACAGGATTCAACAGTATTTCGACTACTTATAATGTTTGCAAGGCAATATCCAACCACCTGATGCTTAAAAAAAGAATAAATCATAACTTATATGCACATTTAGAAAAATGTTTGCCTTTAAGCTTAACAAATGAATTGCAGTAAAGTTATACAACCTAGAAAAAACAGTGTGCTTGACATTTGCTCCTGCACGAATGACAAACTTACAGAGATGGAAAGTATGACTTATCAAAAGCAGCAAAATGTTTCTGTAACTACCCTAAATATTTTAGTGCATTATTTTATGTTTACAACAGCATTATTCTGGCACAAGAATGCAATGTTTTATGCATTAGTTATCACTGCCTGTGAGTATGCAGAGATCCTGGCTAAGACATTAATTTTAATGTCCTGGGAAAAGATTACATGCTTTGTGAGACTGCAGGAAATGGTTTCCCCTGGGTGAAGATGCATTTTAATTTGATAATTACAGCATTTAATAATACAAACAGGTGCTGTAACCTATTTCACCTCAATGAGAAGACCACTGAGTTGCTTAAGTACCATCGGTAAGGCAGATGAAAATGGCACTTGCATGGCAGATACCCAGCATCAGAGCACAGCAGAGAAACATGCTTTCTTTGAAGGATTTTTGTGTATAGTATCCAATGAGTTAACAGCATTGTGCAAAGAAATCATCTGTGTTATTGTAAAGATGCTTGTCAGATCTTATGTTTACCGCTGCAATTTGTATCTATCTGCCTAGTGCTGTAAGTTGATTATTACCCCCTTATAGCACATGTACCTTCTGGCATAAAGCATTTCTACTACTGGTTATTTTTTATATTGTATACAAACTTGTCATAGCAGGTAATGTTACTTGGTCCTTAGCTTCTGGTGATGTGCAAATTGTGTGGAATAGTTCATTTCAGCCTTGATGACTTTGATCTTTGACCTGTGTTTCACTACAAATGCAAAAAACGTACACCCCAAAACAATGTCCGTGTAACCCTGTATATGTAAGAGAAAGTAAAAGGCAATTTAAAACTAGCCTGCAGGAGCATGTCAGGAATATTATAAATAATAAAGAAGATAGCCCTTTAGCTAAACATTTTATGCTGGCTCACCATTATAATCCAAATAGGTTACAAGCCACTATCTTAGAACATATTATAAAGGGTGTATTTTCTGATGATTTGTATAAAAAGACGTTGTTATATAAAGAAAGTATTTTCATTTTGAAATATGACACTATTTCCTCAGGTCATGTGGAATGTAACTGGAGGCTTCTTATCAGATGAGAAAGTAGTATTAAGTATTTTTTATTTATTTTAAGTATTTTTTAATGTTTATTGATTAATTGGTTTAGGCTGCTTTTTTAATTGTTAGATGTATTAGGGTATATAAACTGTGTAAGTTATGTGATGTTTTATACTCCCTGAAGGCGGTTGCCGAAGTGTTAGAGGTGAAATAAACTGGTGTTTTAAGTGGATTCTTTCTCTGTGGTCTTCAGTTTTATCTTTTCTTTTTGGTTCGTGCAATGCCTATTGCCCTAGTAGAATGCGCTCTCAATGGCACTGGTAATTGGAGATACTTTTTATTGTATATGAAAGTAATGCAGTCTCTTAACCACCTTGATAAGGTGACTTTTGAAACAGGTTTCCCTAGAGATGGACCAGAAAAGGAGATAAAAAACTGATCCAATTTTCTAAATTCTTTAGTCCTCGAGTTAGAAACATAACTGTCTGTGAACATCCAGCAAATGTTAGAAATATTCACCTTTGCTAGAAAAATTCGGAAAGAAAACAGGTAAGTCAATGGTTTGATTAATATTAGTTTGAGACCACCTTGGGAAGAAAAGATAGGTTGGTTCTTAGAGTAACCCTATCCGTATAAAAAATCAATTATGGGGGTTTTTGAAAGTAGTGCTTGTAATTTGGAAATACTTCTGAGAAAAATGGTCTTCCATATGAAACAAACTAAGTGACATGTAGCCACCAGTTCAAAGGGGAAGTACCAAAGACTGCAAAATTAAGGTCAGATCCCAAGGAGCTAGAGGGTCTTTAAATGGAAGTGTCAACTGCAGATCCCAAGGAGCTAGAGGGTCTTTAAATGGAGGCATCAACCACAAGTCTCCCTTCATGAACAATTTATACAATCCTTGGGAAATTAGTGAATGGTCTTCGAAACCATTGTGGAAACTGTTAATAGCAGCTAGTGGGACCTTAAAAGTAGAAGCAGATACTCCTCGACTGAAAAGCATAGCTAAAAACTCCAGTACCTTTTCAACTGGAGCGGAAAAGGGGTCAAGACCATTATTGTATGGCCAAATAAAAAAATCTTTTCCACTTGCTGTAGCAAAGTTTCCTGGTGGAAGGTCTATGGGAAGCCAGTTGAATTTTTTGGACTGCAGAAGATAATTTTTTCTGTGTGGCGACTAACAAAATTGGAGGAGCCAAGCTGTAACCTACAGATTCTGAAGACTGGGGTGCACCAGTCTCTGTGTAGGATACAGAAGATCCGGAACTGGGTCCAGAATCCATGGATGGTGAATTAGATGAAACCACAGAAAGGGGAACCAGACTTGACAAGGCCAAAAGGGTGCAATGAGGATCACCTTGCTTCTCAACCTGAGGAAAAGGCATAGAGTAGCCCCGAGAGCCGATCGTGAAGGACACCTTCTCTCAGGGACTCCCTCTGAGGGAGAATTAGGGCAATCTGCTGCACTCATTCAGGGGTGATGCAGAGAGGTCACAGCAAGACCGGCCCCAGCAACAGATAATCTCCTTTGCCACTCTGGGATTGAGAGACCACTCATGAGGCAGGAGAATGCATCTACTCAATTGTCCGCTATCACATTCAAGCTCATCGGGATGTGCATTGTTATCAGAAAGCAGATGGGGGATATTGCCCATTGCCACACTCTTCTCAACATGGGGTAAAACTCGGTTCCGTCCTATTTGTTGATGTACCGGACTACTGACATATCTGATTGAATTGCAATCATTCCTAGAAGGAGAACAGCTTGGAAGACTTGCAACTCTAACAGCACCACCCTCAGTTCAAGAACACAGATATGCAGATTGGCCTCAATCAGGTACCAAGTGCCTTGGACTGTTCTTCCCAGATAATGACCCCCCCCCCCCATCTGAGAGGCACCCGTGGTCACTAAGGCCTTGGGTTACGGTGGAACAAAGGCATGGCCTAACAGAATTTCCTTGCATTCCATCCACCAGGAGAAGTTCTTCTTGCAACGACTGACAATTAAAATGGGATGAGTCACTGGATGAGTCAGGAAGGACCACTGGGATGCCAGACGCCAATGTAGTTGCCGCATGTGAAATCTTGCTAGTGGAACTAAGATAATGGTCACTGCTATGGACCCTAAAAGGTCAAGGGACTAGAAGTGCAGGAGCCTCGTCATTGGAGAGAATGGCTTGTACTTCGGATTTTATCTCCTGTAGCCTGTGAAGAGGAAGGGAAGCTAGAAAAGAGATGGTATTCAGATGAGAACCTATGAACTCTAGATCCTGAGTGGGACTTAGCTGAAATTTTGATTGATTCACTGTAATGCCTACATGAGAAGACAGGTGCACAATAAGATTTGTTGCCTGAAGCAGTAGATGGCTGGTGGGAGCAGTGATGAACCAGTCATCTAGATAAGGAAGCACTCAGAATCTGTGAGGTCTCAATTGTGCTGTTACTACTGCCAAACACTTGGTGAACACCCTGGGAGCTATGGTGAGGCCAAAGGGCGACACTCTGAACTGAAAATGACTGGCTCCTAGCCAAAAGAAGTGGAACCTACTGGAGTATTTGCCCATTTTTATGTGGCAATACGTGTCCTGAAAGTCTGTAGAGCACATCCAATTGTTTTCCTCTGAGAAGGGTAGTATAGCCCTGAACCATGACCATCCAGAGTTCTGCTTGCTGAACAAATTTGTTCAGAAGACGGAGATCTAAAACTGGTCTCAAGTCCCCCGTCTTTTTTTTGCACCAAGAAGAAGGTAGAGTAAAATCCAGTTCCCATCTGGTCTGGTGGAACTTTTTGGTTGATTGTTTTTTTTCTAGCAGCTTCTGAATCTCTTAAGCTGCTTGATAACTCTGATTGGGTGAACAATGGGGAGTCTTCATTTTGATCTTGGAAAAAAAGAGTGACAGGGATATGGTGTCCTCTGGCAATGATCCTCTGCACTCAAGTATCAGAAGTTATTTGCCACCAGGCATTTAAGTGCAGAGAAAATTTCCCCCAACTGCTTCCAGAGATAAGTAATCGGCCCCCTTTCAGGAGTGTTGGTAGGCTTTCCCAGGAAAAGAATTTCTGGAACTCTGACTTTGTGGGCCACCTCTGGTGTGGAGTTGGTGTCTTCCATAACAGCTTCTCCCTCTGCCCCAAAGGGAGCCACCACCACATGTGGTCCTGAAAAAAAGTCCTTGGGATTTTTCCCGCTCCTCTGATTCCTGTAGCAAGACCGTTGTGGAGCAGAAAAACGTATGCCACTGCAAATAGGGTCTTTCCATCTTTCTTGCATCTAGCTAGAGTGTCTTTGACTGTGGGGCTGAATAAGGAAGATCCATCAAAAGGAGCACTGATGAAGGAAGACTTAAATGGCTCTGCAAACTCACACAAGCATATTCAGGCGTGACATCTTATGGCAATTCCAGAATCCACTGCCCTCATTATCCCTTTGGAGCCTAGTGAGATGTGCCAGAAAATTCAAAGACCTTAAAGTGAAGGTCAATGATGCATACATCCGCTTTCCGAATCTGTCCATCAGTGGATCTCTCTTCAGCTAGTTCCTTTTTGGTGGCTGCCGCAGCCACCACCACAGCATCTACCGCTAAGCCCTTAGCCCAATTTTGGTGATCTTCTGGAGCTGAGACTATTTTTTCCAGTCTATGGGGAATTGGCTCTATGGAGTCAGGGAACTTCCATGCCTGCAAGCATAATCAATTAAAAAATATAGGAAGTGAGTGGGGTCACCCAAGAAGTAGATGGGCAAGCACCAAAAGCCTATAAGTATACAGACCCCTCAGAGGCAGAGGCAGGGTCTTTGGGCTTCCAGTTACCCCTCTGTTTTAGAATCTCTAGAATGACTCCAAAAAACACGTCTTCTGGGGGTGACAGATTCCTCAGGGGAATATAAGTGTTTCCTTTTACTCGTTACTCATCTTTTTCTGGGGTGGCTCCTCAGTGAGAATCTCTGAGGAGGACTCAGAAAAAGAGGGGTTCTGCATGGGGGTATTTTGCAGCTTAGGTGCTCGCTGTCCAGACATGGAGGTTGGTGGCAGCTCTGGGCATGAGGGAGTCCTGGGATAAACCTAAACTACAACACGGAAGGAGCCAGCTGAGAGCTTGCAGAGGCCAAAGGCCTCTCCATTGCTTGGAAGTCAGGCCCCTTGAAGAGGAATGGGAGCCCGGAACAGAGAAGGACAACCTAGGAACTGAGGTCACACCTTGCTCAGAGAGACCTACCCCCAAAGCAGGAGCTGACGTACAGCCCACGTCAGCAAAGGTTCTGAGAGTCAAGGATGATGACTCCAAAAAAAAAAAAAAAAGGAACGGATAGAGAAGCCTGAGGGGGATTCTGATCCGTCAAGAAAAGTTTGTTTTTGGCACTGATGGAAGTTCCAACATTTGTGGAAACACAGTAGGTGGAGTTGGTACTGACAGGGAGGCTGAAGATGTCAGTATCAATGTGACCGGCACCGAGATCTGTGGTGCCATACTAGATGGTGCTGAGGTAGTAGTTTCCAAAAGCTTCCTGACTTTAGCTTTCGGTTATGCTTTAGTAGTGGGAGCAGAAGGCTTATGCTTTTTTTGCTGCCAGAGCCGTAGGAGACTCTGAAACCGAGTGACTCTTCTCAAGTCCAAGATCAGATTTAGAGGGGGACATGTCACACGTGAATAGAGCCTCCTCAAAAGAGGACTTAAGACCTTTCAATATTAAATTTATTTTTTCTTTCAACTAAGGCCCAGTTACTGAACACCTGGCAAATAGTGTAATCTTGCTGAAGATGAGACTGGCCTAAACAATACACTCAAGAAGAATGGCCATCGGAACTGGGCATCTTCCGTCCACAGTCCCTGGCACTGTTTAAAGCCAGTAGTTCCTTTTGATTTATCCATCATGTTGACAGGCACAAAAAAAAAAAAAAAAAAAAAAAAAGAAAAGAAAGGTCAACAGGCAGCAATCACACACACATGCACACAAAAGGAAAAGAAAACTACCAACAATGGTAGTTCAAAATTACCTAAAGAGGTATATAGAGAGAGGTACTAGCAACGATGGTAGGGAAAGAATACCATTTGGTAAAAAGAATCACACTCATTCGACAAAGAAATGTGAGGGAAACTAGAAGGAAAAAAAGATGGGTAGAAGTACAAATAAAGAATATAAAAAAATTAGCTGAAATAGCTCAGTTGGGAGAGTGTTAAATTGAAGATCTGCAGGTCCCTGGCTCAATCTTGAGTTTCAGCATGGAAACCTTTAGTGATTACCATCTGGCATTCTCACCACCACAGCCTGGGTTTGATTCCTAGTAAGGGAAGCTTCAATGCATTTTTTTGAGCATTGGTGGTTCAGTGGTAGAATTCTCACCACGTGGGAGGCTTGAGTTAGATTCCTGGCAAATGAAGCATGGCATTTATACTTTTTTGCACTTGTTCTGTTTCAGTGATAGTTAACAAAACTGTATTGCATTTGTTTCATTGAATATTAATTCAATATTGATGGTCTCTCTCTTTCTTTCTCTCTTTCTGCATTTTCTCAGCACTTGAGCTCTAAGCCACCCAGCTTCATAATGGGGGGAGGGGGTACTACATTCTATGAAGTTTTATGTTTATCTGATTGCCTGGGGATCTATCTTTTGTTTTATACTCCTGCTATAGTTACATTTCTGTGTATTTATGCTCAGTAGCAGAGCTGTTTAGCTAGCTGTCACTGATTCTACAAACATCTGGAGATACAAAGCTGATAAGTATACTTTTTTTGCACTTGCTCTGTTTCAGTGATAGTGAACAAAACTGTACTGCATTTATTTATTTTCTCATTGAATATTGGTGGTCTCTCTCTGCATTTTTTTTCCCCCACCATCCCGCCCAAGTGTTATAGTATTCTTAAACTTGGTGGCTTTGTAACTGCCCACCTCTGCTGCAAATTTGGCTTTGAACAGCCCCATCTCATTTGCTCACTCAACTAAGTACAGTGGACATCATTTGGGAAGGACTACTACCTTGCTTCTTTAATTTCAGACACTCCTACCAGTCCCATCTCATCAGCTCCGTCTACTGTGTACAGAGAGCCTTTCGAAAGGCCACCCCTCAGTTTCTTAATCTTGAATTATTTTCTGTTTCCTCCATCTCCACTTAAAAAAAAAAAAAAAAAATGAAAAAAAAAATGTTTTTACGCTTTTTTCAGCTGCTCTTACTGTAACTGTGTTCTACTGGGTCTATATTACGTGATAGAAAAATGTGTTCATCCAACATGTCTTCATTGACATACAAACAACGAACACACTAATCTCCGAACCACCATTTCAGTGAAGTTTTTCCCAGGGGAAAAATGCTTGGCCGTCATCAGGGATTTGCCCTTTTCGCAACTGTAGTGCAATCTTGGAGTTGGTATATTTAGTTAGAGGGGTGGGGGGTGAAGCCCCCCACTTTGCAGGGTTTAAAAGTTTGTACTGTTTTCTTTGGCCAAGTGATATTTTTTCCCCTGGGAAAAACTTTGCTGAAGTGGCCATTCAGAGACTAGGGTCTTCGCTGCTTATGTGTCTAAAATGTGTTTGATGAATACGTCTTTTGATCGGGTCCACTTTATAATTTCGAAATACTGAAATCCCAAATTTCAGTATTTTGAAATCACAAAGCCAAAAACCCAAGCATAACTCAAAAATCCAAAAACACAACTGCGAAATTCAAAATCCCGAAATTACACTACTCATACAGTACACACAAACAGAAAACTCCCCCCACAAATGCATCTAAACTACATATAAGCAAGTGGGTAAGCCCCCCTGCACCTCCCATATGGGGGGGTTGCGCTCCCCACACCCCCCTACTTATATATTCTAACAACAAGATCGCACAAACAGAAACACAAACGAAACTCACACATACACACACACTAAAGCCCCTAACCAACATACTTGCACACACAAACTTACCTAAATTAAACCCAAACATCCACACACAGCACCAGTGGAAGCAGAAATTCAAAATCTATGTGCTTCGGGATTTCGAATTTCACGTTTCTGCCAGTTTCGGAACTTTGAGTATTCAGCTTTGTGATTTCGAAATACTGAAATTTGAGATTTCAGTATTTCGAAATTAAAGTGGACCCCTTTCGATAACATAATATAGACCCTGTTATACCTACCTTATTACCTTATTTTGCTTTGCTGTGTGCTCTTAAGTGTTACAAGTGCTCTTACTCTGCTGCATTTATTACTGCTAGTTAGTAGCCTGATTAAATGTATCTGCTATTCTAAGTACCTTAGTTTTGGTCTTAGCACTTGCACTTTAGGCCAGTTATTTTACATTTAAGAAGGTTTTTGTGGTCTACACTCTTGTAAACAAACCCTTGTCAAAACCCTCTCTCCATAAAAGTCCCCCAAGTATTCAGAACACTATGTATGGAGAATTCCCACCAGTTTCTCCTGCCAGGCTGGTCAAAGTGAGCACACTGAGACAGTGTAGCAACTGCCCCATGTTCAGACAGCCTTCTTCTCCTAGCATATAATTCTTCTACTTGCGAGACATGCATCTACATCAGTAACATGGAATCCATGCTCTCTCGTGCCACAGGCAGTACTCTTGACAAAGAGGAGATGGCCAGCACAAACACCACACAACCCACATCACAGTCAAGCACAACACACACCCACTTATGCAGAGGTCCTCAATAAAAAATGTACCTAAACAGAGACCTCCAAAACACACTCTCAAACATTCCACATACACCACCAAACACATCACACACAGCAGACAACACACCAGTGTCTCACAAACATAGCCCATCAGCATAACAATAAACCAAACATACTAGTCACTGGTGACTCAGTTGTGAGACACACTGATGTCTCCCTCAACAGGCTCGACAGAGAATGTCATGGTCAGTTCTTTGTCAGGTGCCAGAATCTGCCACATCACACACACATTTAAGTCTCTAAACAACAGGTGCAAGTATGACTGTCATTATCCATGCTGGTGTGAATGACCAGAGACGTACTTCCCTGGACTATATGAAGAGAGACATGGTTGCCAGAGATGGCCTCCACCTGTTATCCCTAAGCCTCCCCCATTGTGCCTTTTTTAGGCTATGCCCCAAAAACAAATCTCCCAACATAAACGATATGTCAAAAAGCAAATTGAAGGTCATGCTGCTTAACGCTACGAGTCTTAACCTGAAAATGGCCCCACTGGAGGCTCTCCTTGCACTGGAAGATGCTGTTGTCTGTGCGGTCACAGAAACTTGGTTAAGGGCTGCAGAGAGCACCCCTACCTTACCAGGCTATACCTCATTCCACACATTCTGTCTCCAAAATGAGGTTGGGAAGACTAAGGGTAATGGAGTCCATCTTCATTAAGCTCAGGCTCACCTCCACATTGGTTTGCCAGCATGATGCACTGGAATTACTCCAGGTGCAACTGACAGTCAGCAAGACACCTATCCAAGTTATAGCCAGCTATAAACCCCCTCCATGACTTGGGACACCCACTCCTCTTACCTGGACCTACCTGACTTCATCAAGCTACCCACTAACACTCTGATCCTTGGCAACTTCAACTACCCCGCCACACACTGGATGAACTATTCCTGCCCTAATGCATTCACCCAACGATTCCTTGATTTCATCAATTCTAATGCACTAGACCAGCTCATGTCAACACCCACAACAGGAGATAACATTCTGGACTTGGTTCTCTCCAACATGGGCGACTGCTGCACCACTCCCATAGTATGTTCTTTCCTGGTGAGATCAGATCATCAGTCTGACTCATTCGAAGTTTCCATCTCAGCCAACCCCCCCAGACCGTAACCAGACTAAAAAAATTCTCAAAAGCTGACTACAACCTCCTAATGGAGGATATCAGTAGTTTCACATCATTGCCCCACTCAGAGGATGCAGAAAACTGTGCTGAACAATACGCCAGTGCAGTATACAAGCACCTGTACAACTGCATGGACTCAGCCATACTCAACAGAACTAAAACCTGCTACTCAAGGAAACACAAACCTGTCTGGTGAACATCCTCTATCAACAGGCTTTACAACAAAAGGAAGAAACTGTTGTCCAAGGGTAGAAAGGAATAAATTCCAAATTGGAAAATCTCCTTCCTCAGCCTCAACAAGCAAATTAGATCAATAATGAATACCTCCAAAAAAATTAATTAACACTAGCCTCTGAAACAAAGGGAAACCACAAAGCCTTCTTCAGTTATATCAGGAAACTCAATGGCAAAGCCCAAGTTTTTTCCAAATTAGTACTCAATGGTACCACTTAAACTGATCCTGCTGACTTAGCCAACCTGCTAGCAGATAGGTTCCCAACAAAGGCCATTCGACATCCCAGATACTTTTCCCGCCAAAGGCTCATTCGACATCCCCAAAACTTGCCCCACACCTCACATCTTCAAAGATCAAATGTTAAAGGACCTATCTAAGGCAAACAATACAGCTTCCATGGGACCTGACAGTATCCCAGGCTGTATTCTGCACCATCTCCAGCAAGAACTAGCTTCACCATTGAGCACCCTATTTAACCACAGCCTAAGTACAGGCTTTTTTCTAGTAGAGTGGAGAACTGCCACAGTCATCCCCTTGCACAAAGGTGGTGCCACTAAAGACCCTGGAAACTATCACCCCATTAGCTTGACAAGTCTGATCTGTAAAGCCATGGAGTGTATTCTGGATCTCAAACAAGAACATAGGCACTTTCCAAGCACTTGACCCCACCTAGTTCGGATTCGTCAAGGGCAGATTTAGCCAGTTGAACCTGGCTGACTTCGAGACCATCACCAAGACACTGGATGAAGGAAAGTCAGTACATACACAGCTTCCCTCGACTTGGCAAATGCCTTTGACACAATCCCCCACTCAGGCATCATCGAAAATCTAACACAACTTGGCATAAATCCCCATCTTATCAGGTGGTGGCCAACTGGTTTACCAATAGGACCCACAAGGTCAAAATAGGTGCCTCCGCCTCCAACAGCAGACATGTCACTAATGGTGTTCCCCAACGATCTGTTTGGCATCTACTGCTCAGAGGTCCAGACAAAGACAAAAGCCCTGTGGCTAACCAAGTTTGTAGATGGATAAGTTGGGTGCGGTCATTGAATCCCCAAATGATGTTAACATACTGCAAAAGGGTCTCACAGCAACAAATGGCTGGTGCCAAAGTCAAGGCCTTAAATTAAAGCACAATGCATCATACCATTCGGCAAAAACATGGTCCCTACTAATTACCACATCAACGACAACCCCCTAAGCACACAACCTGTGGTAAGAGACTTTGGTACTCAGTTTTACAACAATCTCATACTCGACCATCATGTAAGCGGCAGTGGCCAGAAAAGCCTTTTACTTGGTATATATATATATATATATATATATATATATATATATATATAAATATATTATAAATAACAGGAGACAATACAATGCCTTGGCCATTTGGAAACTGCCCACTTTCCTTCTGGGTTTTCCAGTTTCCCTTTTGCATAATCAACAAAAAAAAAAAAAAAAAAAAAAATCAAACGTCCTGACACAGCTTCCACATACATCCACCACAGTAAATAAAATCTTTTCCCTTGTATTTGGCTGCAAAGGACAACAATGTAATAGCTAAACAGACTGATTCAGACTTCCCACTTTCATGCAAAATTGCATATCTGGTGGAACGGGTTTAGGAAAATTCCATTGCCGTGAAAAAAACAAGACAATGCTATCATGAGTTAACATCCAGCAGCACTGCCTGCTGTCAAAGAAAGATATTTCAAGATAAGAACTGTAGCCTCAACTGCTGTCAATCTAGGGATGAAAGAATAGGATAAAATAATCTGCCTTATTTTTAACAAAGAATCAGGAGTTGATTATAGAGGCTTGCATATCATTTGTGGCAGCTGTTGCATCCAAGTTCTCGTCTTCCTACTGGAATTTTCAAAAATCAGACTGCATTAACTAATACCTTTCAAATCAAAGATGCTGAAGGAATCATAGGCCATGTTAGGAAATAAAGCTTACAGGTGTGGACTCCATATACAAAACGCTAGAAGCTGAGATTTCTCTTGTAAAACAAACATAAATGTTAGCCCCTTACTGCACCATGGAACTGATAATCTGAGAACCCCATTCTCCATTTATATGCAGATCATAACGCACTTCAATTTATTGCAAAGAAATTGCTGTCCTGGAAAGTATGAGAGGACTTACCAAATGGAGGCAAAAATGATAGGCAATTAGCCATCATGACAAGTTTGCAGTGCAATGGGATCAGCACCTGCTGCATCATTTGATGAGTCTGCAACTTTATGAAAGAGTAAAACGAGCCATCTTGGAATGGCATTAGTCATGCAGAAAACGAATTCCAGACCATGGCATGCTGGGATCAGAAACTAAATACAAGTAATGACAGCCTTACAAGCTGGTCAGGGTGGAAGATGAAGTTAAACAAAGCAAAATGTCTTGTACCATTCAGGAAACTGATGAGTACATATGAGCATTTATGGCATCCTTCCACTAACCAGACTACAAATCCAACAGCAAAGCACTCCATCCACCTACAACCCTTTTCCCCATTTCTACACATGGGGTTGGAGTGTCACTTCAACAGTGACCATCTACAGCCAAAGTCCACACCACTGGGTGTATAGCCCTACCACAGTTATTCCATACTACACACACCTATGGCCAATTTAGAGAGCTCAATCCACCACTAAGTCCCTGTAATGAACACCAGGAGGAAACCCATGTGAATACAGGGAATACATGCAGACTCTACTTTGAAGGCACCCTTGTCAAGAATCAACCAGAGAACCTCTTGCCGTTAGGATGAATAAGAAGTCCATAAAAAAAAGTGCTGCAGACAATAGTTTTCCTGTTTCTTTTCAGTTGTTTTGAATTTTGCCAGTCAAGCCTAGTTTCGACATTTCTGCTACAAGACAGAGTGAACAAAAAGCAAGTCAAAATGAACTGGGATTAAAAAAATAACCTATCCTTAACATGTAAAACATGTGAATAAAAACAATACCTGCACTTTGGTCCCTCTCCCAACTTCATTTTTCATATTTTTTTTTCATTTAAACCCTAGACTTTAGAATGGATCATTTAATATTCATGTTCCTAAAGCATAATACTAGCAAGTGTTTGACTATATTTATTGTGCAAGTATAACAAAGCACCTGACACTGACACAGGTAAAATATTGATAGCTCCTGAAGCTCAGTACAATTACGATAATGTACTGTCAAGGAAAGTTACATATATGCGTGGACCTTCAGCTACTTCTGCAAATAAAAGTAATGTTGATCACCCACAGAAGTTCAGAGTAAATATATTTCAGAAACTGTACTCCAATGCTCACATATACACCACACCATTAGACTGCTATTCTACCCTTAACTTGCATGCAACTCAACACGGATGCTCACGGGGCTTTTCTGTCCATGTCAGTAAGCGAGATATATATATATATATATATATATATATATATATATATATATATATATATATATATATATATATATATATATATATACATACACACACATATATACATACATACACACACACACACACACACACACACACACACACACACACACACACACACACACACACGTCTAGGACACATGCTCGACTAGCACATGTCCGAATCACAAAACATCGAACACACGTACACGAAAGTGCTTAACATCGAAAAGTGCTTCCATGTACGTATAGTTCAAAAATAAAAATCTACGTTTCTGCAGGGGGGCTTTGCCCCTGCACCCCCTACATCTCTCTTACTTTATTATTCTCACTCAGAGATCACACTACAAAGGGGAAAAGGGAATTTTCCCTTACCAGCACTGTAGTCCGATCTACAAAACAGGCACACATACATGGAAAAGCTGGTCAATGTTAATCGCTTTCGTGTATGTGTGTTCGATGTTTTGTGATTCGGACATATGTGTGTGTGTGTGTATATATATATATATATATATATATATATATATATATATATATATATACACACACATCCATCACATGATATCCTACATAGCATCCCCTGGCGCACTATAGCGCCCAGGCAGGCATATGGTAGTTCTTACCAATATAGGGTTAAATCCCAAACCGCATTACTCAGAGACATACTGTGCAGTACCATAAAAGGCTGTGTGAGGTAAGGCTGCAGGATGATTCTTGGACTTTAAGGCACTACCATGCTGCTACGCAGTGGCCTCCAGCAGCCAGAACTTTAGATGTGGCACGCATATATATGTCCACTATACTACATCTACTCTTCCCTTCCCAACTCGGATACATACATTGTCAGACACATACAAACTTACACATACTTCATCCCTATACCCACTCCACCCTAGCATCAGCACCTATTGTGGTAGGAGGTGCAGCACAGATTGAGTCATAACAGACTTACTAAAGTAATTGCTTTCCTCAATTAACAGGCCTCATCCTAATAAATGTGGATCAAGGAAACCTTTTAATGGCTGATCATTTGGAGTTCACTTAGAAGCTACCGCATTTCTTTTTATTGGCTGGTTTATGAACTTCATACTTTTATCCGTTACACCAGATTACTTTTATGCTACTTATGGTATATTCTGTGTTGGATTTCTTTAAATGTAAAACAAGAGCGACAGGTCTGAAATAAACACGTCATATTCTAATATCATAGGAATGAAAACCTCATGCAGAAAAGGAGCAGTAGCACAAATGCCAAAGCCAAATGACAAGAAGACAGTTTTCTAGGAATGATGAGGTATCTTGCAAAGTTTGCAACTAAGACAAAAAGAGTAAGATGTAGACTGGAAATGGAGCAATAAAACAGGAACAGGGATTCTGAAATACACAAGAAACTAGTTATTAATGTACCAACATTAAATTACCATCCTGTGAATAAACCAGTGCTGCTACAACTGGATGACAATCAGAATGGAACAAGAACTACAATCCTATTAGTGGAAAGACCAGCTGCCTGAGGGTCAAGCACATTTATAGATGAAGATATTTACCCACACAGAGAAGGGACTATTAGCAATGGCTTAAAATAGAGAGATATCCAGAACTATATTTATGGCAACAAGTGTAGTTGGTAATAAGCATATCCAGAAAGTATTTGTGCAGAGTATCTCCAATAATGTAAAGCATGTTCCAAATCTTCAGAAGTATAATAAAATACAAACCAAATGAGCGGCTGCACATGCAGTATATGTTGAATTGAGAATTACCTGTATGGCAATTTGTTGGAAAAACAGTTGGAAATTTTTGGGTAATACAGCAGCTACCAAAGACAGATGAAAAAGTAAAAGTTCACATATGTACTTACCATTCACAGATGGTAAACAAAAAGAATTTCAGAGATATACTAACAGGTACTGACAGATGTTACAGGCTGGCCTAAGCAAAAATTATAAGCACAGAATGCAGTCTTACTTTTCTCTTTTCAGCTTTTCCCGGTTAGGGGTTCATCACAGTGGATCACCTGTCTACTCATGACTGGCAGTGAAGTTTTATGGTATTGAGTTGCCAGCCCGGCTCCCAACCTTCCACAGAAGGCACACATGCATGCACTCACGCCTAGGGCCAATTTAGTGTGTCCAGTCCACCTACAGCATGTCTTTGGGATGTGGAAGAAACCCACGCGTCCACGGGGAGGACATGCAGACTCCGCATAGAAGGCACTCCAGCAGAGGATCGAACCGGAGACCCTCTTGCTGTGAGGCGGCAATGCTAACTGCTGCATCACCACGACCACCCGCCATCTTACTTTACTAGTAAGGAAAAATAAAGTTCAAAGCAGATAAAATAATAATTTCCACTTGGCTGAGAAAAATAACTACTCAAGATGATCCACAAATCACATATGAACATAGCAAAATGCACAGAAAGAGCAAAAGACATATGTATTGCTCAGCAATGTCAACTCAGATCAGAGCATAGTCATGCCAAAAATATACCAAAAAAACTGAAGGAAGAGATGACAGCATGCCTATTTCCAAGTCCACCTCGGAGTAGGGTGGATAAGCAGTTTATTACTGAGAGCGTGGAATAAATATCCTAGCTCTCAGTAACACACAACTTGAAAGACAAATGAAAATTGTATTACAATAAAAAGAGAACACTTCCCTCCAGCCACCTCTGTCCAGGGGAAGACAGGGATAAGATTCACAGCTGTTGTAGATCATGCAGCTGTAAATGGCTGCCCTGAACATAAGGACCTTAGCATTTGGGCCACTATCCTTGTTAGACCTGGGCTGGGAAATTAGAGCTGCAGGTTACAGCTGAACTAAGACATCCTCCATCATCTCTGCATCCTGCATAGTGAGTTATGGAGGCTGAAGTCTAAGATCCACAGCCAAATGGGTCTGAAATATGTCTTTGAGATTTATCAAGCTCTACATAAATAATAAAGGTTCCTGAAATAGAGACTAGAAGATCTGTCTTTGTGTCTTTTGCAAAGGGGTAAAGCATAGCCAGGAGTCATACCAACAGCTATGAGAGAACATGCTGCTATGGTGCAGTATGCAACTTGGATCACGTGGTTGCCCACCTGTGGTAGTTGTAGATATCAGTGCCTTAAGTGACTCTCTAAAGCAACTATTAGGCATTCTGTCCACCGAATGCAGCATTTCCTCCTGAAGATCTCTGAAAAAACAGCATAGCTTAAGACATAGCACACATACTTTTGGTGCTAGAAGCTCAGAAGGCCATGGATTCAATTCTCACATCAGGTTTCTAGATTAATTTTCAAATTGCTGATATTGCAGTGCAGCACTGCGGGGGGTCTTCTGCACTCAATCATTTGGATGAGACATTAAGCCAAGGTCCCATATGCATCAGTTAGTGGTACCACAGGAGGCTGTAAAGGTTCCCATAGCACTTGTCAAAAAAAGGAGTAAAGTACCCCACTGTCCAGGTCAGTTTTCTCCTAGCAGCATAAAATACCACCTCAGGAATCCCCCCAAGAGAGGATACTAGCATAGTGAGACTAACAATTTGCAAAGAATAAAGTAAAAAAAAAAAAAAAAAAAAAAAAAGGAATGGCAACACAGAATCTGGTGACAGAAGAGAAAATTGGAGGAAACCTCTACAGTAAAAAAAATAAAAAAAATCTCTAACTCATTTCCGAAAAAAAAAAAAATAAATTTCTCATTAAAAACTGATAAAACTGAACCTTTGAATTTTCTTTCAGCACACTATTAACAGCCTCCAACCATTTGATGCCTCACTGCTTGTTTAGAGTTGAAAAGAAATTAAGATAGAGGAAGAAGCTGTGCATTATGAGCTTCTTCCTATGACCAAGGGTACATGGTTTGATTCCTAACCTGCTGTACCACTCTGAGCAAATCTCTTAACTAGAGAGGGTTCCTGGGTTACCCCTGAAAAGGGAACGTTTTGAGTCCAGTTGGGCTTACCCACTTCTGAAATGTATATTAACAAGAAAAAAAAAACCTGCTAAAAAAGAAGGGGTAGTAACGTAGTAAAGCTTTATTAAACAAGCAGGCCAAACATCCATGATACATCCTACAGCTGGACTTAGATCTACATGTTCTCTTTCATGGTGGGAATAGAAAAAGGATGAAAGCAAGGTGGTACCACCCATTTAAGAAAGGAGCACACAAGTGGTCCATCTGAAAATATGATGATGGAAACTGAAGTCTATGTAGGGAACAGACCAAGACTAAACCCTGCAGCTGAGAACAGTCGTCATTACCTGAGGCTATCAAAAGAGTAGACCATTTCACCTCTTGTGGCAAGAGGCAGTTTTGCTGGAAAAAAAAAATCAGTACGATTATCTAAGTCAGACTTACACACATTATTCCTCAGCTGCCTACAAGAACATGTTGTACAATATTTGGACTGCTGAGTCAATCTTTTGGGAAAACATCCTTTCGACAAACTAATTTGGAAAGACAGACTTTCCCAAATTAACCTGATATACTTCAGAAATCACATACTGCTCCAGATTCAGTATCCATGAAGCAGTCAAAGACCAAACCTCAGATGGTGAGGCACGTTGATTCTAATGCTCAACCCTAAGAAGGTTTGAACTCTACTTGAAGTAGCACATGCCCAATAAGGCAGCCTCACACTATTGTAGAAACTTTGCTTCAAAGTCATGCAGTATTTTAACTTTGCAAAGTCCCAATAAAATGACTGTTTGCTGGCACATCAGCTTTAATTATGACATGACACATCTCTGCAAATGAGTAACTCTAAACTCAGTGCAGTGACCCTCACTGTAGTCAATGTGATATGGATGTAATGTTGCCTGTACAGCATGGTTTCTGTTACATAACTGCACTTATGCAATTATGAAAGAACACTTTCAAATTGTTTGAGGACTTAATTCTTTAATAACTTGAAATAAGAAAAGAAAAAGAAACATTTTTGATGAAACAGGCAGATTTATTGGGAAAGTATGGCAACAAAGAAGATACTAATAGAATGGACAAAAATGTGGGAGGTAAAAAAAAAATAAATTTGCTTGCGTTTCAGCAACATCCTATGGTGCTGCCTTCAGCATCTCTCTCAAAATCCTACAGGAGTGGGGTGCTCTGCTAATAGGCCACACTCACAAGCTTCCTTTCTCTCATTTTCCTCAAGAAAAAACAGCCCTTTGAAGATGTCTCTTAGAAGAGCTAGGAACCAGTTGACCACAACCTGCTTTCTTGATCCCACATGCTAAGCAGCACCTGCAAGGGGAGAAGAAGGTACCGTTAGTACAGCACCTATACACTATGAAATCCATAACAATTAATGTTTCAGAAAAAGAAACAAACTGCTTTAGGCTAACTCAAGGAAACAGACTGAATAATGCAATGATCCTAATAATGATTAAGTAGACCGAAGGATAAGGGATAACATCTGCTTGAAGATGCCAGCAGTTCCTCTTCTCTTACGATAAATGCTCATGTCAGGTTTTACCATAAAATAATAAAAAATAAGGTCAGAGTTTCTGAAATTAGTTCATTACTCCTCTTATTATGAGCACATATATGAGGGTCAGTAAATCACATAACTAAATTAGAAAAGTCAGTTTGTGGCAATTACAAAATGTCACCCTTTCATTTTTCATGTACTACTAACAGATAAATCAACCTAGAAACAGTATGCAACATATCCTTTACTTAGAAAAGGCAAATCTAATAAAATACTGTGAAGACTCTCCGTGGTTTATCTAATAGCTTATGAAGAAATTGAGCATAACTTAATAAGGAAGATGGTGAGAATAAATGAGCCTTTGGTGGGTGTATGGGTATATATGGAGGAGCTGATAGAATGTACATAATCTCTGAACATATTAAGAAACTATTCTGACTTTTCATAGCTGGATAGCAGTCAAAATTAAATGAGACAGCATGAATATTTTTTTAAACTAATTCAAGAATGTTCTGCATACAATATCACAACATAGTGCAAGACACATTAAGAGTTTCAAAGGCAGGATGCCACTATTGGGATATGCTTTGAGTCACTTTTTTTCATTTTTAATCAGCTCTAATTTTACTAGATTCCATCTAGACCTGTTATATAGCATTAGACAGTCAAGATCCGTTAACTCAGTTTTCTGACTTTTTACTTCAGAGTATCAGCCTTAATGTAACTTTGCAAATTTGTTCCAAGGATCATAGCATATACAAGGCAAATCAGACAACAGGCTATGCATATCTTGCCAATATCCACCCTCAGGCTCCACCCACTTTTGCAAGGTAAGAGTGATACCCAAGAGGTCTGGAGTAAATTTAAGGGCATCTACCCAAATGTCCAAGCTATGAATGAATGATGACAGGGAATTAAGTTGCTTGGCAAGGCAGTTTATTCCAGATTAAAAAGGAGGTGCTAGGTGATAATCTCTCTCCATCAAGTTTAACTTCTTGATGAAGGGCTTAAGACATCTGGTTCTGGTGCTGGCAGCCCCATTTAACTTATCACAGAAAAGGAGGTCAAGAATAACTGCATCTCTAAGGGCATGGTAAACTGGGCACAGGATTCCCCTCAGGAGCCTGTACGACAGTGAGTACAAGGATAAGGTATGTAGCCTACACTGGACAATGCACGTTCGGTCCTTAAGCCAGATGGCTACCCATCTTAACAAGTAAGAATTTATGTTTAGGGCCTTCAATTCATAAACAAGTCCATCATGTTGTAAGGTATGAAATGCTTTAGCCAGATCAAGGTTGGCAGCAGAGACCTTGTAGCCACGGTGAAATGCTAAGAGTGACTTCTAAACAAGCTAGAGTGACTTCTAAACAAACTAACAAGATTCAACAGGCAGGACTTGCCCTTCAAAAGATGAACTGCAGCAGGTCTGGCTTAATCAGTTTTTTGATGTCATGATGTGCAAGGCCAGGGATGATTGTGCTCTGTGGCTTTAGAGACTGGGGTGTCTATATAATTCCATGGGTCTGTGGTGGGTCCATTCTTACAGTAGGGTGCCAGGCTTCAGGGGCATAGTCTGTAGCAGATTTAGGTTAAACAGTTTGAGTAGGGTAAACAAGTGAATATTTAACACATTATATAACCCAGTAAGTTGTCTGCACGCAAGAAGAAATATTTTTGGTCTAAGAGTATGCTCCTTAGTCATAAAGGGTGGGGATGAACAGACTCAAGAAGAGTTTGAGAGGAAATGGTAGTTTTGGGACAGAAAATTTGCTGCAAACTTACAAGCCGGTATGTTTGTGATGTCTTCTGAATTTGAGTGGGAAGTTTCATTACAAAGGAGTTTATAGCAGAACTGAGAATTATTTAACTTTCTGACGCAATTGTAAAAGGGCTTCTAAGTATCCTTTGTTTCTGATGCTAGTTTTAATGTGTGTGATGCTTTACCAGTCTTTACAGTTGCTTTCAGTTTCCTAGTGATGTTTTAAATACTTTGCTGCTGTGGGGTTCTAGCCTTATGAAGCAGTTTAACAATTTTTTTCCTTACGTTATGTTATTTGTTTATATCAGCAGACCACCAGGACAGTTTATTTTTTGTACTGAAATCACCATAATTAGTTTGTAAGAGATTGCTAGGTCATTACATTTATTTAAATGGGCATTAACGTCACATGTGTAACTATGCAGGCATTTCACAGAATTGTATGAGACTGGCCTTTTTGAAGGTTTTAAAAAGGATGGTGGCTAAGTGGGTGAATTTTAAGGATAAAGGTAACTAGATTATGGTCTATGAAGCCATGGAAATTTAGCTGAAAGGGGACATGTTTCGGAGTAATTAAGTCAAGAATGTTTACATCCCTGGTCAGTTCAAGGACAAGCTGATTTTGGGCATTTTTATTCCCAGTTCTAGAAATCCTAAGCATATCCAATGTTGCAAGTTTAGGAGCACCAATTAATGCAAGGATAGCTGAAGTCTCCAAGAAGTAAAGAGGCAGCAGCTTAGCTGGAAATTAGATTTCTCTACGGTGTAGGTATCTGTTTCTTAAGGGGGTATTTTCTCCTGATGCACACCAACACTACAGAATAATTTCTTCTGGGTCTGAAGGTGTAGTAGACACAAAACAGAGGCACAGAAGGAGTTTTCATGAAGGATATGAACCATGTCTCTGTAATAAGACATACACAGATGAATTTCAAATGCAGAAATACCTTGCGTGTGGTCAAGCAATTTATTGCTAAGACTTATGGTGCTAACAAAAGCCACTATGGCGATGCTTATCTGGTTGGGATGTTCATTAGATGAATTCTGCCTACAAAAAGGCACAATGGGGGCTAGCAAGAATTTTGGCCAGTATACAAAAGCCCTTGAATGAAATATGTAGTGTCTTTTACAAGGCAAATTGGACTGACAATCATTTCATCCCAGGATGATGCAAAATAGATCCCTGGGAATGACAACAATTTGGCAAATTGTTGAAACCAATTATATATTCCTTTTAGCTAGGCATCATTCTGAGTGAAGGGTCCAATGTATTCAGAACCAGTGTCTTACCCTTAGCTGAAGCTAGTATGGTAAGCGCCAACATAACACTTGCTGAATGAAGACAAATGTGAAAGTAGTGCTGACTTTGGTACTACTCCATTTTTTTTTTTTATTTACTACTACATTTTTTTTATTTACTTTGCAGCAGGAAGGGTATACCTTTTTTTTAAAGGACAATTACCCATTTTTTTTTTATAAGGAGGAAGGATGCAGGGGAGAAGACACAGGATGGAAAAAGTGTAGAGGTATGGAAGCAGGGGTGCATAAACAAACAAACATAAAAACAGACAAAGACCAACAGAGGAGATAAAGACACAAAAAAGAAGAGACAACAGAATTACTGCCATACAGAAGAAAGGAGGACAACTGGAAAAAAAAACAGGGGGGGGGGAGAGATGACAAAAGGAAGGGGAACACCAGGATGGGGGAACAGGATAAGTATCCACTCCTGTTGTGAAGTTCGGCCACTATTGTTACTGACCTCTCCAGTGGATACTGCCTGAGGTGATGATGATGGCACTTGACCAACTATCCCCAACTCCTGCTGGGTGACAAACTGTAACCTCATGACAGTGCCAACAGAGACAACAGCACTACTTCCAGAGGCCAAAGGTGATACCACCAGGTCAATGCCCCACCACACTTAAGTAAGGGGCAAGGCTGTAGCCCTTTGACTGCCAACAAGAGAAGGCCACAGCTGATGGTGTGGTGAGGACTTGAGCAGTGCCACTGGCACAGCCAAGCCAGATGCTGCAGAAAAAGAGGACATGTAAATAAAATACATGGAAAATAAGGAAAAAGGACAGTGACAGGGAAGAGTTGAGCAGACAAAAAGAATTACATTAGTACTGTTTAAGATAACCACGCTGAAACAGTACTACCATAAATTATTTTTTTCACTCTAGCCAAAGCTGACATAATAGTTAAGGTCTTTGTCTTCCAAGTACAAGGTACAGGGCTTTATCTTGATATACAGCCATTGCCTTGTCTGGAGTTGGCACATTCTCTCCAGGGTTCCCCAAAAAAAAAAAACATGCTGGGTGCTCCAAGCTCACCTAAAACTGAATGGAGACATGTGCAGAAGCATAAACTTTTAGCTGGTGCCTCTTGGGGGAAGAGTTGTGCAGACCAATTGCTTTAGGAATCGGCTGGGGTGAACAGCGTCCTCTATCCAGTAGAATATGGACCACAGACTGCGTGCTGTATTAAGCTGACTGGCTTTGTGTCGAGTTTTCATTCAGAGCTATTTGCCATTGAAAAGTCAGTCGAGGACCCAACCTACACCAAGGACCCATGGTTAACAGGGATCTATGCTACAAATTGGCCAGCGTGTGCCTACAATAAAGCCCAGCATTCCAGGGTCACCAAGCTATTAGCCAGCCAGTGTCCAATTGCCCAGCCTGGGTTGGGATAGCTCTGTTAAGCGAAAGCTGGACATAAAATTAATAAAATATGAACACTACACTGAATACAAGTTGACAGATAGGACACTGGACATCCTATGTATCCGGACATCCTATGTATCCAACAGACAAAGTGGAAGGACTGTGCAGTAAAGCCACTAGGCTTGGAATCTGGAGACTAGAAACAGTGTGGGAAGGGTGGTGAGGCAGACTATAAATGAGAGAGAGAGAGAGAGATGTCATCAGAATTAGTGAGACTTGACACTCCGTGTCAATATTTCCTCTATTAACTTGACTGAGAATCGAATCTTTGTTTTGAGTAATGGTTTGTCCTTTATTCTGACTAGACCATCTGATTTGACTGAAGTTTTAATAGATCTGAGAAAAAGTGTCATTATCTTTACTACATCCAGAGCAAGGTTTGAATAATAATATTTTTAAGAAACCAAGCACCTACACTACCATTTATACACCCTGTTTTAGAAGTATTTATTGGCTTGTGTGAGGAAGAGATACAGCAATCTAACTATTAAGCATAGGCACTCTGTTTACATTTTAACATCGGATCAATTAGAAGCCATAAAGGAATGACAGGCAGCCCCCCCACCTAGAGATATGTCCCACTGACAAAGGTGGGGGCATTGTTGTTATGGACAATCAGTTATATTTAGATCAGACATGCAAGTTGCTTGGAGATGAAAAGACTTTCAAAGGCATTAATAAACAAGTGACAGGTTTAATTGAGACAGTACATTTTCTGGTTTATGACTTACTTATGACTGGTTTAATCACCTATGAACTATATGAATACTTTTTTTGTGGAACATCCTATGATTAAACAAACACAAGGGCGGGAGACAAACACAAGGGCGGGAGACTTAAACACAAGGGCGGGAGACTTAAACACAAGGGCGGGAGACAAACACAAGGGCGGGAGACTTAAACACAAGGGCGGGAGACTTAAACACAAGGGCGGGAGACTTAAACACAAGGGCGGGAGACTTAAACACAAGGGCGGGAGACTTAAACACAAGGGCGGGAGACTTAAACACAAGGGCGGGAGACTTGAACCTTGACACGGTTATAAATAGAACGTGCTGGAGGGACAGATTCATCACCCAGAGACTCCCTATGCTGTGGAACAAAATCCCGGTACATGTGAGGCAGAGCACCTCGCTGGCCTTGTTCAAGAGGAATCTTGACCACTGGATGGGAGATCGCAGATATACCCCAGGGATTACTTCAGTGTCACTGCTTGACAGAGGCACATAAAAATGATAGGCATAGTTTTTATTCAAACTAAAGGGGTGGCGAAAGCCACATAACTATGGGCTAGGCTTATAAATGCCCTTGGGCAGATAGCCTAGTATGAACCTATGAACCTATTCCAATACTATATCGTTTACCCAGTGTACACAAGAATCCATCCAAACCACACATGCGTCTCATTTTATCTAGTTGTGGCTGGGTTACCGAAACTTTATCTATTTTTGTGGAAAAGACCTTAAGGCCTATTTTAGATAATGTTGTAACTGTGCTTAAAGACACCAATAATCTTTTTGAATGATCTCTATGCACAGGTGAGGCAGGGGGGCAGATCGCACAGTGCAAGAGCATGCACAGAGTTGACTTGTACTAAATAGCCCTTAGTCCTCCAGGCAGTACTGCACCTCTGCTGTGTTCATACACCCTTATCATTAATCCCCTCAATTACCATAGACTGAGGGAAGCACCTGTAGTACTACCAAGCAGTTCTGTATGGGAAGCTTATAGCACCAGTCATCTTGCATACAGGCTGGATCCAGTGGGTTCTTCAACACCACCAGACTATCTTCAGTCAAGAATTAGTGTAGGGGATGTGCACTCCATGGCCTGTTTAACAAGTCGGATGAGATCGGAGGAAAAGGGGAATGAAGACATTTTTAGATCCAGTTGAGATGCCTTTGGAAATCACATTGCCAGGCTTTCTGAACTACTGCCGAGACATGATGCTCAAATGACAAGGAATTAACAGAAGTGCCCAGATCTCCTTAGACATTGTCTGGTTTGAGAGGTATGCTAGTTATATGTTAAGTTTACTCAAATGAACTAAGCTACATTTTTTCACATTCACTTTGAGACCACTGAAAGTGAACAAATTATTAACGTAATGCAAGACATGATGGAGTGAGTCAGTGGAAGATCAAATGACACCCAATTTACAGAGGTCTTCCTTTGACAAAGCCAAACTGATGAGGATGCAATGTTAAGAGAGTTCCAGTACTCATATTACTGAGGTCTAAGATAATATTGCCCATAGCTTTACATGTTAAGCTAGTGAGATTAATGCATCTATACTTACCAGGGTCTGTGGTTGGGCCACCCTTGTGTAATGTCATCACAACAGCTGTTTTCCAGGCTTCAGGACTGTAACCAATGAAGAGACGTAAGAATAAAGAGGTTAAATTGGGACTCATAAGCCAGATCTGACAGTGTTAATCAAGCAACCTTGTATATTATCAGGGCCCATGGATGAGGTATTTTTTTGTTTTTTAGGGAAGGCTGAGCGAACGTGTTCCACTATAATTTAAGGCAGTGGCAATGACTGTGGAATCTCTGGAACTACTGTAACTGTGGGTGGAATGAAATTTGCACTAAAGTTGTAAGCAAGGATATTGGCTACCTCCTTTGAGGTAGACAGTGCAGTATTGCTGATGTGTGTTAGTTTCTAACTTTCTGACACAGAGGAGGATATATAGTTTTGCTTTATTTGTATAGCTTTATTCTGGTCCATGGTTATGGTGCTTTTTACTCAGTGCCACAGCATACTGTGCCCACCTCTGACAGACATGGTCATCTCCTGTAGCCAGCTCCTCTACAGGTTCCACATCTGGTACCTTCTCCACCGTTGCGTCTGTTACTACTTCCTATTGAACGTCTCTGCCCTGATGTAAATGTTTACATATCAGGATATTAAGTAACAGTGCACAGACTACAAGGATGTTTCTGCATGCTGCAGGGTCATACTGCAGTACACCACCAAATACATCCAGACAGCAGAAGCAGACAGAACACAGATTCAGGACTGGATATTATTGTAGCCATTGTCCATCATGGTCAGAGAGTTCTAATTGGTGTCATTATGTCTCTGGGGACTTTCACTCCACACAAACTCCTGGGAAAGGCTGCACATGTTTCAGACAAGTCAGCTGTGGACACTGCGCAGGAGGCTAGCAGACACACTGCATGTTATAGCCAGTGCATTACACACCTGGCAGTTGATTACACCGACTTTGCCCAATTTCTTAACTCAAAACTAATTGCACTGCTTTTATTCATGCAATGTAGCCACCTGAATGAAACCAAGGTTAAAAGTGCCTCTAAAATGACTTTGCGGACCCTCCCTTATTTTGGTATATGTTCAAAGGTCTGTAATATACTGCCAATGCCATAGTATATAGCAATAAAGCACTACCTGTGACCCAGGAGATTCAGGCTCAATTAGTAATTTGGGCGTCTGAAGCACTGGCAGGGAGGGTGGGACAATAAAAGGGGTAGGTCAAAAATGAAAAAAAAATCTCCCAGTGGAAGCAGTCAAACACCACAATCCCTCAAGACACCTCCATGCTAGCCCCTGCCATAGAGCAAAGATAGCCTAGGGGTTGCTGGAGAGGCTGGTAGACCTGGACATGGGTCACTGGAGCAAGCCAGAAAGAATGAAGCAAAATGGAGAAAAAAAATTTGGAATGTACTAAGCGAAGGCATTTTTTCCATACTGCATTAAAGTCCGATAAGAAGTTAGTCTTAAAAACAAAAACTAAAGTTTAATTAAGCCTGCTTGTAAATAGCTTCAACTCTATTAAGAGTTTAAGCGAAAGATGCTTTGTGTTGAAATCATATCTAATGCTTTCTGAGCCTCCAAAAGTTCATTGTCACTCAAACTGAAAATTTTCAGACTGCTGATCCCTAAACATGCTCTTTTCCACCATGTTCTTCTTCTCGTCCTTTCCTGTGAATATTCCATTTCCTCTCTTCCTGTAAGTTGGTTGCCGAAATGTATGCTGGTCTCTCACTGGGTGGGGACAAGACTGGTTGAAATTTAACTGGCACTCTTGACTGTAGCAGACAAGTCTGAATACCTCTCTTGACTTTTCCCTTCGGTTTATCCGATCTGCACAGAGGAATGGGTGGGCATAGCAGCACTGGTTGGTCTAAAAAATTTCTTTCTTCAAGTTGGTTGACTTTTTTCCCCCCAGATTGCGGAACATGATTAGAAAAACTAATTTTCTAAAACTAATTTTCTGTTCTGAAGACAATTTTCTAGAAAAAAAAAAAAGCTGTACTAGATTCACACTTGTTTTGATCACTTTTCGGTTTTCTACTTTTCTCTCTCCAAGTCATTCATTCTTTTTTGAACGACCTAAAACTAAATCATAATGAAACATAATAGCCAAATGTTGCTGATGAGAGTTAATGGATTCACTCACATATTCAGTATCCTTTTTCAACTCCACTGGCCTCAGGCCATTTTGCTGCATTAGCATTTAATGAGCTTGAGACAAGTGCTGTGAAAAAGAATTCCCACATCACTTAGCATAGTCAAACTTGAACACCCTCAATCCATATAACACACCATTCAGAGAACAAGGTATTCCACACTAGTGACCTCTACTTTCTTCTCAAAATCCTTCAATAAACTCAAATAAGTGACTACTGTTGACTACCTTAAACAGCGCCATATGCACCTATAAAGCAAGATGCAAGTTCTGAAAAACAGCCACCCTGTTTCACATGCCTCATCACAGTAACTGCATTATCTTCAGACAATGCAGATCTTCAGATCCCAGTGGAGTGCTAAAAAATGTACTTCGACCATTCCATTATCTGGAGAACAAGCTGCATTTGCCACCTCCTATAATCCTGGACTACCATCATTGACAGGTTGAATGAAGCCTGTCGACCAAACTGTTTAAATTCTTTAAAGCCACACAAAGCTCACCCAGTACTGTATGGAGAGCAACTCTACTCAAAAAAGGCATACTCCTGCTCCAAGCTTTTTTTGAAAAATTTCAAAAATAAAGTCATGGATTTGTGTGTTACTAAACCAACAATTAAAAACAAAAATTAGAAGTTATGTACTCACCATAACGTTCCATCTGACTAGGTGACTTCATTTGGATGCAACCTGTGGGTATCGGATCCGACCTCGGATCCGAGCCGGCATTTCAAAAGCTTAGGCTCAGAGCTCCTAGCTCCTCCCTCTTACCCATAACCCCTTGCCAAGCCCTGACTGACCTCAGATTGAGTTTGCCTCAAAAATACTGACAACAGTACACGAAGAAAACAGCATAAATACTCGCTCTATAAAGGTCAGGGGGATGGAGGGGGGGATGGTTGCATCCAAATGAAGTCACCTACTCAGATGGAACGTTATGGTGAGTACATAACTTCTAAATCTGAAGTAGGCAGACTTCATTTGTCTGCAACCTGTGGGACAGAGTCCCCAGCTACCTGAATCTTGGGCGGCCGTCATGGAAGGATGTTTCGGAGCACCGCTGAGCCAAAGGATGCTCTTCCTCTGGAAACAACATCCACCTTGTAATGAGAAATAAAAGTATGAGGCGAGGCCCAAGTAGCTGCCGCGCAAATATCATCCAATGAAACACGTGACCTAAAGGCGGCTGACGTGGAGACAGCCCTAGTAGAATGAGCCGTAACCCTCTGAGGAGCAGGTCTACCTGAAGTGTCATAAGCCTGCAGAATACAATTAGCAATCCACCTAGATAGTGTGACTTTAGACACTGCTTTACCCAAAGCAAATTTAGCAAAGGAGACGAACAGCTGATCTGATTTCCTGTGACCAGCTGTTCTGTGAACATAAAAACGTAATTGTCTATGAACATCCAAGGAACGTAATTTGTATTCTCCTTTGTTTGAGTACCTGGGAAAAAACACAGGTAAATTGATTGATTGGTTAATATTAGATTCAGAAGAGACCTTCGGAAGAAAAGATGGATTGGTCCTGAGGCACACCCTATCAGGAAAGAAAGAAAGGTAAGGCGGCTTGACGCATAGAGCCTGTAGCTCAGACACTCTTCTGGCTGAAGTGATAGCTACCAAGAAGGCAGTCTTCCAGGTAAGGTACTTTAGATCTGTAGAAGCTGCAGGCTCGAAGGGAGGAGCAGTGAGGGCTTGCAGAACTAACGATAAGTCCCAAGGTGGTACAACCTCCTTGACTGGAGGCCTCAACAAAAAAATTCCCTTTAGAAAGGTTTTGCATAATTTCGCCGTCATGAGGGGAGCTGTCTCATGACCAATGTGGTAATGCGAGATAGCTGCCAATTGTACCTTAATCGTGGAAGAACTTGCCCCTTGATGAAAGAGGTCTGTTAAAAAATCCAGCACTGCTGACATAGGTGCTGAGAAGGGATCCAAAGTTCTCTGTACCGCCCAAATAGAGAATCTCTTCCATTTACTCCGATAAACCTGCCTGGTGGAAGGTTTATGAGCTGCCACTAAGATGGCCTTGACCGGTGATGAGATACCGGGAGTCCTAATCAAGGATGGAACTGGAGCAGCCAAGCTGTCAATTTCAGGGTGCGCAGATTGGGAACCACAATTCTCAGAGGGTGGGAGATGAGATCCGGAATCGGATCCAGAATCCAGGGTGGATTGATTTTGTGAGACCATACAAAGGGGAACCAGGGTTGACAAGGCCAGAACAGGGCAATGAGAATCATTCTGCTCCCCAAACTGTTGGCTTTCTGCAGAAGCCTCTGCATCAGAGGTAGTGGAGGGTAGGCATAAAGGAGACCGGGAGGCCAAGCATGCACCAGAGCATCTCTCGAATTCCCCTGGTGGGGGAAGCAGAGCGAAGAAATTGTCGCATTTGGCGTTTGAGGGAGAGGCAAAAAGATCGCAACAGGGTTGTCCCCAAATGGCAAAAATCTTCTTCGCTACCTGAGGATTGAGAGACCACTCATGAGGAGAAAGAATGGTGGGACTGAGTTTGTCCGCGAGGATGTTGGATTTTCCCGGAATGTGCGTTGCTACCAGAAAGCGTTTGGTGGAAATTGCCCATTCCCAGACTCTCATGGCCTCTCGACAAAAGGGGTAAGACCTGGTTCCTCCCTGTTTGTTGATGTACCAGACTACCGACATGTTGTCGGTCTGAATCTCAATAGTCCCTGAAGGAAGAACGTGGTGAAGTGCTTGCAACGCTAGGAGCACCGCCCTCATTTCCAGGACATTTATATGCAACGACGTCTCTGTGGGGTTCCACGTGCCTTGGACAGTCTTTCCCGCAGAATGCCCCCCCACCAGAGGCAAGAAGCGTCCGTGGTCACTGTGGCTCGGGGAAATGCAGCACAAAAAGGTCTCCCTGTCAGGGGCTCCGGAGAAAGAAGCCACCAAAGAAGGGAATCCCTGCACGCTTTGCTGACCGCTATCGGAGTGTTGAGAGAGGAACAAAGAGGGGACCACTGAACCTGAAGGGTCCATTGAAGAACCCGCATTCGTAAGCGAGCATGAATGAGAAGCGGGATAGCTGCCGCCATTGAACCTAGGGCCCTCAGGACCGAAGCTGCAGTTGGAGATGGTTGCAGGACCGCTGCTACATGACACTTCAGATTGGCAATTCTGTCTGGAGTGAGGAAGGCTCGCATTGACCTGGTGTTTAGCCTTCCTCCTATGAAATCTATAGTTTGTGTGGGGTGCAGTAAAGATTTCTCCCAGTTGACAGTGATGCCCAGCCTTGGGGCTAGTTGAAGAAAGTAGTCCCTGGCTGAGCACAGAAGATGCCTTGATGATGCCGTCAGGAGCCAGTTGTCCAGGTACGGAAAGACCTGTAATCCCTGGAGCCTCAGGTGGGCCGCTACCACCGCTAGAACCTTGGTGAACACCCTGGGGGCTGAGGTGAGACCAAAGGGGAGGACCCTGAACTGATGACTGGCTCCCAGCCGGAAGCGAAGAAACCTCCTGGACCGCCTGTCCATGCGAATGTGGTAGTACGCGTCCTTGAGGTCGATGGAGCACATCCAGTCGTTCTCCCTCAAGAGGGGGAGTATAGACTGAAGGGTGACCATCCGGAACTTTTGCTTGGTTACTGACAGGTTCAGCTGGGAAAGGTCTAAGATTGGTCTTAAGTCCCCCGTTTTCTTTGGCACCAAAAAGAACCTGGAGTAAAACCCTGACCCGGTTTGATCTGGGGGGACACACTGGATGGCTCTTTTTTCTAGCAGCTGTTCGATTTCGATAGCTGCTGCCTCCCTTTGGTCGGGTGGAACATCTGGGAGGCTGCGAGATCTGGGAACTTTGTACAGGGGAATTGTATAACCTCTGGATATCACGCGAAGCACCCAACGGTCTGATGTGATGGACTCCCAAGAAGTTAGGTGCCTCGAGAAACGCCCCCCGACTGCTTCCAGAGACAGACAGCCGGGCAACCCTTCAGGGCTGTTGCGTGGGTCGCTCAGAGAAAGGTTCTCTGTACCCAAAGTTTCTAGGAGCCCCTCTGCCTCTAGGACGACGACCTCCCTGTCCTCCTCTGCCACGGGAGGACTGGTTATCTGGAGCAGGTTGGGACTGCTGCGATTTCCGGAACCACATCTTCTTCTGTCCCTTTTGGTTCTTTGAGAAGGACCTCTGGGGAGCTGAGAAGCGGACTCCGACGGCAGACAGCGTCTTCCCGTCCTTTTCGCTCTGGACCAGTGTTTCGCGAACAGTCTTACCAAACAAGGCAGAACCGTCAAAGGGGGCATTCGCGAAAGTCGCCTTGAAGGGCTCTAGCGGCTCCCTCGGTAGCGTGAGAAAGTAGCCGCATAGACGTGTTGGAAACCGATCTAAGAGTGGCCATTCGGGTAGAGTATACCTGCTTATCCTCAGCCGACATGGACTCTGGGGGAGATGCAGCGTATTCTTTAATCAGATCCCGCTGCATCCTGATGACATGTGCCATATAGTTCAGCGCTCTCAAAGAGAAGGTTGCTGAACTGAAAACTCGCTTCCCGATGCGATCCATCGAGCGGGACTCCTTGCCCGGAGGATGCATAGAGGGACTCTCCTGGGCCAATTCCCTCTTAGTGGCTGCAGCCATCATCATGGCATCTACTGGGGGGCCCTTGCTCCAGTGAGTGCGGTCCGCCGGTGGGGAAAGGATGCGATCAGGACGCTTGGGAACAGGCTCAACGGTGTCCGGATCCTTCCACGCTCTGATGGAAATAAGGTCCACCAGAGGGTCGGCAGGAGGGGACACCCAAGAGATAGATGGGCCCGCCTCGAATTCCTCCAAGAACACAGACTCGTCTGAGGAAGCCTTGGGGGCAGACCACCCCCCCCCTGATCCTTAACATTTCCATAATGTCTCCAAATGAGACGTCTTCAGGGGGTGACCTTGGGGAGCCTTCCCCTTCATCCAAGTCTGTGTCTTCGGTAACAGACTCGGGGGAGTCCATGTGCCTCCTTTTGCACTTACGCTTCCGAGGTACTTCATCGGGGGGGCTGTCCGAGGAGTACTCTTCCACAGTTGGATGTTCCAAGGGAACTACTTGGGACATCGAGGCGGGCTGTCCCTGGGACCGGCTGGTGGGAGCCTGGCCCAACTGCAAGGGAGTGCGGATGGAGCCGTGGCAGGGACCGGGGTCCGGACGTCCTCAACAGTGCCCTTTCCACTACGAAGGCCGAGGGGAGCCAGCTTCTCTAAACCCCGAGAGCCGACCCCACTCGGATCCGACGCACGGATCGGAGTCGGAGCCGAAACCGTCGGATCCGAGACCGTGTGCTCCAACCTGGACGGAGCCGAAGACACACCAGCTCCCTCGGATCCGAGGCTCGGTCCTCGGCTCGAGAGGTCGGGTCCGGGCCGAAGCACTCAAGGGATGGGACGGATCCGAGGTGCGCCGACCTATCGGATCCGACCCACCCCGGATCCAACTCTGCCCGGCGCCGACAGCTCCGAACCCGTGGTATGGGTCGGAGAAGGAGCCAAAGGGGTGGCAAGCCCTCCCGGATGGGGGCTAAGAGCACTCCATTTGCATTTGGGCCTGGATGAATTTCCTCATCATCCGTCCATATCTGCTTCACTCATAGAAAAGTGGATCTGGTGGAGGCCACCGAAGCGGACCTAGAGAGCCGCCTCGGGGACCTCGCTGAAGGGCTAGCCTCCTCCTCCTCGGGACCAGGAGAGAACCGAGGGGAGTGGAGCCGAGGAGGAGGAAAGCTAGAAGGCACAGGGGAGGCCCGCTTAGATGGAGGAGCCGAACTGGAGGTTTCGGCTCTCCTTTTGTGGTGCCTCTCCATGTGCCTCTCCTTCTTCTCTCTCTCCCTAGAAGACTCTCTCTCCTCCGGCATCTTAGAGGGAGGTTGAGTCCCAGCCGGAGGAGGAGAGCCCACAGCAACAGCTTTCTGAGTAGAAGGAGCAGAAGCCGAAGCGGTATCTGGGGGGAGAAGTCCCGCCAGCACCAACTTCGACCTCCGCTCCCTCAAAGCTCGGGGGTTGAACCCTGCACAAATGGTACAACCAGATGACAGGTGTTCAACCCCAAGATGACTTGCATTGAGTGTGGCCATCCGCTGGGGACAGCTTATGGCCACACTCGGTACATTTAGAGAAAACAGCCTTATGGGCTTCCGACATGATAAGCCCTAATAGGCCTAAACAACACACACACACAAACTACGCAAAAACCCGTGAAAGTTAAAAAAATAAAGAGAGAGGAAAGCCTAACACACTCAACACTAACTAATTAAATGAAAAAAGTTGAGATTATTTAAACTTTTTCTGTCAGAAATAACTTATCTGCACCAAAAAACGCCAGGAGCTCAAGAATCCGTCCAACTTGAAAGCGGCAAACGAAATCTGAGGTCAGTCAGGGCTTGGCAAGGGGTTATGGGTAAGAGGGAGGAGCTAGGAGCTCGGAGCCTAAGCTTTTGAAATGCCGGCTCGGATCCGAGGTCGGATCCGATACCCACAGGTTGCAGACAAATGAAGTCTGCCTACTTCAGATCCTTATTTTTAGTACTTTCACCTTTACTAAAAAAAAAAAAAAAAAAAAAAAAAAATCTTCAGAAAACCACCAACCAAAGAAGCTTCATTTAAAGAACACAGAAATCACATAACTAAACTTTATGTACCAATGACATATTAAGAAAAAAAAAAACAGTGCAGGACAATTAATAAAAATCACACAAGACAAATGAACAGCTTTAACATACACTTAAAATATTACTTCACTGCTAACATGATTTCTGTGTTCTTTAAAGAAAGTTGAGTTGGTTATTTCAATTGTTTTCTGAGTAAAGACCCAAGTGCTAAAACGAAGTGGGTGATTCATCCTGAAATGTTTGGCAAGTTCTGTTGGCAGCAGTCAGGTATGGCTGTGAATAATCCTGGCATCTGCTGCCCCATCCACAGCATTATGTGCAATTTTGCAGCATCTTGTCCTATCTCATTGGCAAGCTCATACTGAAAATTCAAGATACGGCATGAATAATTAAGTGGCCTTAATAAAAAGGAGTAACACATGCATCCGCTCCCCACAGTGATTCCCAGCCCTGGACTCCTTGTCTGGGAGATGAACGTCAAGATTCTGATGCAGTAGGATCCCTCTTCAAGGCCAAAAAAGCAACTATGGTGTCTACAACCGGGATCTATGCCAAAGCATCTCAATCCTTAGGGAGTGCAGGGATCGGGATCTATGCCAAAGCATCTCAATCCTTAGGGAGTGCAGGGATCGTGTTCAATCTCCTGGGGATGGGGGCCACTAATCCAGAATCTTTCACTCCTCCTCCCTAATGACAAGGGAGAGGGTCTTGTCTATCAGGGCTCCACCCAAATGTCGCTGATGTGACAATTTTTCTTTGGCAACATTCAGAAGGATATTCTCTGTGGATAAATAAGGATTTCTGGGCCACCCCTCTTTTTTTTTTTACATTAGTTACTCTTTGGCAACATTCAGAAGGATATTCTCTGGGGATAAATAAGGATTTCTGGGCCACCCCTCTTTTTTTTTTTACATTAGTTACAGAAATCTCCTAAAACCAGGGGTCATCTGAAATGTCAGGCAGTTACCTTTATCTTCATCTTCTGTATCTGGAATGGCAGACTCTAGACAGTTAGTTTGCTTCCTCTTGTATGTATACTTCTTGTACGTCCGTAGACAGGAGGACTTTAAGGATGAAAAGGAAGCACAAGGGGAAGCAGGCTTGGAAAAAAATGATATCTACATTGACTTTATGATCCTTTGCCCTTAGGTCAAGAAGTACAAGTTGCAGTAGAATGAGAAGGGTCTCAGAATAGGGCCAGTGCAGTAACAAGAACTGAGGGGAGTCCCTGCACTGAAGAGTGCAATACCAGTGAGGAGATAAATGTCTGATACCCCAACAACACTAAGGAAATCAATAGCAGAAAGAAGCAGACACCAGTCAATAAGATGCTGGTAAAGAAGCATGCTAGAGGGGACATATGCATAGGCATTGAAGAATCAGTCCTAAATGACAATGAAAGAATTCCCAGGGCCAGCTTTGTCAGTCCCTAGGGATACAAGCCAAAGACGCTGAAGGTTGGATGAGCACCAAGGAAACTGACAGATTTCTGACTCCCAAGACTTGACTCGAAAAAGATACCTGGCACCAAAGGGTTTGGCACTGGCAAGAGTTGATATCATGACATGAAGGATCAAGTTCCCATTATGTCAACCACAGTCAATGTTGAAACCGCTACGGATATCAACTGCTGTCCTTATCAGATGCCCTCCAGTCCCAACGAAATCAGTGCCGAAAATGGGACCAACAAAGAAAAACAAACAACTGGGACTAAAGCAGAATCTCTATTCAATCCAGACTGGACTCAGGAGGTGAAGGGATAAGACCCATTTTCATTTGCACTTGCAGACGTGCCACAATCATTTTTCTGTAGTTGAACTTTATTTTAACATTCTGAACACAGATACAGCTCTAGAACAAAATGAAGAGACTCAGCGGGAGGACTAAGGGGAATCTGCCTAGCTTTAACTTCACAGGGGAAAGAAGCTCTCCTGTAAAGAAAACAGGGGGAAAGAGGGAGGGATGGTTGAAGACAAATGAAGAGCAACAACTAAGATAGAACGTTATGGTAAGTACACAACATCTTTATCTGAAGTTGTTGTCCTCTTCAATCTGTGGGACAGAGTCCCCAGCCACTAAACACCTAGGAGGCCCTCATGGAAGGATATTCAAGAGCACAGCAGAGCCAAAGGATGCCCTGTTTGCCCAGTTTCCTGGACAGAATGTCCAAACTGTAATGCGAGATGAAAGTATGTGAAGAAGCCCCAAGTAGCCACAGAACACGTCATCTAAAGACACTCTGAACCAAAAGGCAGTTGAAGTAGCCATAGATCTAGTGTAATGCATCTTCACATGACCTGGCTGGGATAAACCGGCTAGCCGAATACGGCAGGGTGATACACTGAAAAATCCATCGGGCAATGGTGACCTTCGACACTGGTTTCCCTAAAAAGGGCTTAGAATAGGAAATAAAGAGTTGGTCGGACTTATGAAAGGATTTAGTCCTATGCAGGTAAAAACATAACTGTCTATGCAGGTCCAATAAGTGCAGTCTGTACTCTCCTTTATTCTGAAAATTTGGGAAGAAAACCAGGAGATTAATCACTTAATTACTACTGGATTCCAAAGTTATCTTAGAAAGAAAGGATGGATTAGTATGCAAAGACACTTGTCCTTATGAAATACCAAATAAGGAGGCTTAACTGAATGCTTGAAGCTCCGAAACTTGTGGCAGATGTAATAGCAACCAAAATGGCCTTTTTCCAGGACAAAAATTTTAAGTCCACTGAGGCTGCAGGATTGAAGGGGGGGTGGGGGCAAGACCATAGCTTGCAAGACTAGTTTGAGATCCCAAGGAGGCGGTGGGTCAAAGCAAAAAGGCTTTACAAGGCTTAGAAGAAGCTAGAAAAGCCATATTGTCACCCACATGAAAGGTGGAAATGGCTGCAAGTTGGACCCTGACCATAGAAAAACTGGCACCTTGCTGAATACTTGCTAGAACTTCCAAAACCGCTGGAACCAGAGCAGTGAAGGGGTCAAGGTCATGCTGAGAAGCCCAAACAGAAAAATGTTTCCACTTGCTGGAATAAACCTTCCTGGTAGAAGACTTATGAGCCATAACCAAAATCCTTTTGACCGGTGACAATAACCCAGAAGTCCTGATCATGGAAACTGGAGCAGCCAAGTGGTGAGCTTCAGACTTACCAGGTCTGGATAGGGAATCCCTGAAGGATGAGAGACGAGATCCAGAATCGGATCCAATGTCCAGGATGGACACACAACATTAGACCACAGAGAGGGGAACCATACTTGACGAGGCCAGAATGGGGCAATGAGGATGACTAAGCTTGACAGCCTGCGAGCTTTCTGAAGAAATTTTGGGTATTGGGGGCAGCAGAGGACAAGGATACAGAAGACCGGAGGGTCAAGCATGAAACGCAGCATCTCTGGGGGTTTCCCCTGGTGAGGGGTTCAGAGCGAAAAAAAAGAGTGAAAAAACTCGCTGCACTTTACGTTGGAAGGAGAGGCGAACAGATTTCAGCAAGGCTGACCCCACTTGAGAAAGATCTGTTTTGCTACCGAAGGATTCAGAGACCACTTGTAAGGCACCAGGATAGACCTGCTGAGCCTGTCGGCTAGAATGTTGGACCTCCCTAATGTGCGTTGTTACCAGAAAATGGACTGTGGAGATCGCCCACTCCCACACTCTCATGGCTTTGTGACACAGGGGATAAGACCTGGTTCCCCCACTTGTTGATGTACCAGACCATCATATTGTCTGTATTGCAATCCTCTCTAGGGGAAGATGGGCATGGAGAGCTTGCAATGCTAGGAGCACCGCCTTCATCTCCAGGATGTTGATATGCAAATGAGTCTCATAAGGGGGGGGGGGATCATGTACCTTGGACTGTCCTTCCCAAGCAATGCCCCTCATAAGTAGGGAGGCATCCATAGTCATCGTGGCCAAAGGGGAAGGAGGAAGCAAGGGGCGACCCCGGAGAAGGTCCGGGGAATGAAGTCACCACAGAAGAGAGTCCCAGAGATGCATGAATAGGGTGAGACAACAGAAGAACTAGCATGTGAAACCGGGCCATGGGTAAGAGTGTGTTCATGGCCACCATGGACTCTTAACACCCGTAATACAAATTCCGCTGTCAGCGACTGTGCTTGAAGGATACACAGGACATGTAGCTTCAGAAACTGGATTCTCTCAGAGGTTAGAAAAACCTTGGCTTGAATCATGTCCAACCAAGCCCCAATTAAATCTAATACTTGAACCAGAGACAGTAATGATTTGTTGAGATTGATGGTTATGCCCAACTGGTGGGCTAAGTGAAGCATAGAATCCCTCCCTTGGCAGAGTTGATGCCTGAAAGGCAGCAAGGAGCCAATCGAATACGTAGAGGAAAACCTGGAATCCCTGTAGTCTCAGGTCAGTCACTACCACTGCCATCACTTTGGTGAACACCCTGGGGGCTATGGTGAAACCAAAGGGGGAGAGCTCTGAACTGGTAATGACTGGCTCCCAACCGGAAGCAGAGAAACCTCAGAGAGCACCTGTTTATTTTGATGTGGTAATATGCATCCTGAAGGTGGACCAAGCACATCCAATCACTCTCCTGCAGAAAGGGCAGGATAGATTGAAGAGTGACCATCCGGAATTTTGTCATGACAACTGACAGGTTTAAAATGAAGAGATCCAGACTGTCTTAAGTCTCCGGTCTTCTTTGGCATCAAAAAGAATCTGGAATAAATGCCTAATCCAGTCTGGTCTGGGGAGATGGGTTGGATGACTCACTTTTCTAGCAGCTTTGCAATTTCCAGTGCTGCTTCCTCCCTTTGCATGGGTGGAAGAGGTGATTGATTGAAAGGGATTAAATAGCCTCTGGATATGATTTGCAAGACCAAACAATCGTCCATGAATTACTCCCAGACCTTTGGGTGTAGTGAAAGGCATCCCCCAAATACCTCCAGAGCAGAGCAGCCAGGCAACCCTTCAGAGTTGCTGTGCAAGTCTATCCAAAAAAGGCTCCAGAGACCGTTGATTCCTCAGACCCCCCCTCTGCCTTGGGGGCAGTGTCTATCGAATCCCCTTCTGCCTCTGGGGGAAGGCGGGTCCAGAGTATCCTGAGGGTAGCGCTGAGATTTTGGAAACATCTTCTTGGCCCCCTTCAGAGTCCTTGAAAAAGGACATTGAGGGGCCGAAAAGCGGATCCCGATGGCAGATGGAGTCTTCCAGGCTTTCTTGCTCTGGACTAGAGTGTTCTGTATGGACTTTCCAAAAAGGTCTAATGCTCTAGCGGCACCCTCAGTAGCATGGGAGAGGAGATGCACAACGATGTTAGCAATAGACATGAGAATGGCCATTCGAGAAGAGAAAACTTTCTTGCCTCCGCCGACATGGACCCAAGGATCCCCTTGACAAGATCTCGCTGAAGCCTAATCACGTGTGCCAAGTAATTCAGTGCACTCACCGAAAATATTGCAGAAACATACACCTGCTTCCAAAATGGTCCATCGTTCTAGACTCTCGGTCCGCTGGATGAAATGCAGAGCTCTCCTGTACAAGCTCCACTTTAGTGGCCGGTGCCACCACCATGGCATCAACAGGGGATCCCTTAGTCCAGTTGTTCCTATCTGAGGGGGCACTTAAAATCTTATCCGGGCATTTGGGGATTGGCTCTATGGTGTAACTCCTTCCACACCTGAGATGTAATGAGATCCACTAGTGAATCTGCAGGAGGGGACACCCAGGAAAAAGAGGGTCCTACACCAAATGCCTGCAGGAACACCAATTCATCCGGGTTAGGTTTCTGGGCAGACCACCCCCCTCACTGGCGGAAGATTTCCATGATGTCTCAAAAGAAGACATCCTCAGGGGGTTGACCGGGAGGAATCTTCTCTTTCCTCTAAAATGGGTATTTTCCGTGAGGAACACCGGCAGGGAGTCCAAGTACCTCCTTTTACACATACGTTTGTAAGGCACATCCTCAGTGGAGGTCTCGGGGGAGGACTCACCAATGCCTCGCTGTTCCCAAGCAGGAGCTCCCTGGGGCAAAGAGGCAGTAGGATGGCCGATTCGCACCAAAAACAGAGGGAGCCAGGGTGGACTCCTAAGAAGAGATCAAGGGTCTCGATGAGATCAAGAGAACCCTAGCCACCATATCAAAAGCAGAAGGGGAACAGACTTCCTGAGAAGGGGCTACAGAAGGGTCCAAAACCTTCTGAATAAACAGGGGAGCCAGAGCCGAACCACCAAGTGCCAAGATTCCAAGAGGAAGGCTCTGCTCCAAAAAACTGAGCCAATACCATCCGTCACTGAGGCTACAGCTCCAAGAGCCAGACTTATCCGAGCTCGTTGGGTTTGACCTACTCAATCTACTGGATCCAGATGAGGAGGCCACCAACATCGGCCTAGAAGTGCGGTGAGATGAAGCCTGAGCTGGCAAAAGATTAGACAAAGCAATGAGATATTTAAATACTAAATAGCCAATCAGATCAAACATCTTAACCATTTCATTGCTACAGACTCTATGCTTACCTATACTTAAAAACAACCATATATTACATATATATATATATATATATATATATATATATATATGTATAAAATAGGTACATAGAAATGTTAAATAGCCTATGCCTTACAAACATACTAATATGCACAAAAGCATAAAAAGCTATACAGTGAATCATACTAACATAAAAATAATGGTAAATGTCACTATTTAAGAGGTTTGCTGTTAGCCAGTTTGATCTGATTGGCTATTTAGTATTTAAATATCTCACTGCTTTGTCAAATCTACACTTTATGGTCTGAAGAAGCGGAGGGGATCCGTGAAAGCACTTACCTTGTCTTTTCGTGGAATAAAAAAAGTGTGCTGTGTGGAACCATTGCATTTCTTTTTCATTTGTTCATTGGCAATAGAACAGCCGATCAAAGTTTATAAATAAGATTTCCAACCTACCGTTTCATAGTTAACCAACAAATTGAGAGTGGCTCAGCTACCTGCTTATGGCTTATCACAGCACAAAGGCCAGTTTTAGACTCCAGTGAATCTTGTGGTTCTGTGGCATCCTAATACCGTAATCATGACAAACGTATGTTATCTTTTACTTCTTTATTCTTGCTGCGAGTCTAATGAACCATTACAACTAGGAAACCCAACTCCATTCATCTTAAAAGGTCACCTGTTTTAGATCACTCCGTCTAGGAGCTAACCTTAATTAATACTTAACGTGGGCTTCTTCCGTTTGTCAATCCTGTTGAACTGATCGCATCTATTAATCTTGATGAAACCCCTCAACCCCCGAATCCTAAAGGGGTGTTCAAATTCTGTTAATGCTACTATGCACTTGAACATATTAATGCTATGGTGGCAGACTCATAATCCTACTTACGGTTATGAAAAGTCTGTTGATTCCGCTGTAGTTCCTCCAAAACGTAAATCTGACAATTCTATACCCAGTCATGCACTAATGAGTCTGAAGCATTGTTTCTGGTTCTGCTAGCTAATAACATTAGCACTGTTAATTTAATAAAGTTAACTCTCTGTAGCCATTATGTTACATGCCATATTCTGCATGAATAATTAAGTAATTTAACAAAGTCAACTCTCTGGAGCTAATATATTGCCTTGGAGGGAAGCCTTCTAGCTCATCAGTGGGAGTGGTAAGCACTAGATAGCTTAGCCTATCTAAGACAAGAGGAGTGGTTTCTGGACTAGAATTTGTAGTTTATTGGCTGTTTAGCCAGTTGTTCCATATCTTTAAACTTTCTGGTTTAAAAGCCCACATTTGCGCTCGTTTCCCCACCTTTCCTGCAACTAGTCTAGTCCAGATACAGATTTGCTGTATCCAGGACTGTTTGTAAGCTTCTGGGAGGAGCCAAAGTCTGCTCTTCAAGTTTTCTCTTTGATCTGCTAGTTCCTTCTTCTCCTGCACTTTTACTAGCTTCTTAGTCTGGCACTTTACCATACCAGACGACTTCTAGCAATTATTGTAGCACACAGAAGTGCTACCAGCACTAAACGTTCTACAAGGAAACGGCTCCAGTACTTATTAATGCCCACCCCTCCAGGCATGTCTAAAGGTCAGTTCCCTGTGCTTTCTTCTATTAGCCTGGTGACCTTGGGCATCCTGAGGCAATGTAGCAACTGCCTCATGTACACAGACAACCCTCTCCTCTTACCTCCCAACACTCAGACTTGCAAGAGATGCACTTGTATATCCAAACGGGAAGCAGCACACTCTCCAGCCAAAACCGAAATAGCTTTTCAAAAGAAGGTCAACACTTGCACCACACCACATAGGTTCATAGGTTCATAGGTTTATACTAGGCTATCTGCCCTAAGGCATTTATAAGCCTAGCCCAAATTATTGTGGCTTACGCCACCCCTTATATGAAAAAATACTGTGCCCATTAGTTTGTTGTGCCTCTGTCCAGCAGTGACCCAGAGATGATTCCCGGGGTAAACCTACGATCTCCCATCCACAGGTCTAGATTTCTCTTGAACAGAGTCAGCGAGGTGCTCTGCCTCACATGGACCGGGATTTTATTCCACAGCATAGGGAGTCTCTGAGTGATAAATCTATCCCTCCAGCACGTCCTATTTATATCCGTGCTAAGGTTTAAGTCGCTTGCTCTAGTGGTTTTGGTGGATTTGGATTTTTGAGGTGGAGCATGTCCATTAATTCCGGGTTGGACATGGCCTTGTATGTCAGGCACATGTCACCTCTGAGCAGACGGTATGCGACTGAATAGAGCTGGAGTTTCTTCAATCTGGCAGCATATGACAGATTTTGGAGTCCCTTTATCCTTTTGGTGAGGAACTTTTGGGGTCTCTCCAATTGCTGCAGATGTCGGGTGAGATACATCCCGAATGGGGCATTGTACTCGATCATTGGTCTGATAAGTGAAGAGTACAGGGGAACAATGACCTCACTAGATCTGGATGTGAATCCCTTCATGATCAGGTGGGCAATGTAGAAGGTCTTTCTAACCACTTTAGCAATGTGAGTGTCAAAAGAAAGGCCACTGTCAACCTGGGTCCCCAGGTCCCTGATAACCTCTTCTGTGCTTAGTGGATTGCCACCTATATGGTAGCTTGGGGTTACCTTGTTTTTCCCGAAGGGTATGACTATACATTTTTGGCGTTTAACTTCAGGCCATGGCTCTGGCACCAGCTATCTGTTTCCGTGAGTCCCTTCTGAAGGATATCAGTGTCCGATGCACTTTCCACTATGGCCCAGTTTGGAGTCATCTGCAAACTTTGTCAGCCAAAGTCCTCCCATGTTGGCCTGTACTTCTGAGAAGTAGATGCCAAACAATAGGGCGCCAAGGACCGAGCCCTGTGGGACACCACTTGTGACCGGCTTGGAGTCTGACACAGCGCCAGCAACTCTAACCCTGTGGGTTCTGTCCTTAAGCCAGTTTGCAACCCATCTTGTGACATATGGGTTTACATTTAAGCTGGTAAGTTTTTCTACAATACCCGAGTGGGGTATTGTGTCGAAGCCTTTGCAAGGTCAAGGTAGGCTGTATGGACTGCCTTTCCTCATCAATGGCCTGGGTGACTATTGCGAAGGAGTCGACCAAGTGCAAAAGGCATGATCTTCCCTTGACAAAGCCAAAGTGGGTCGGGTCCAATGTCTGCAAGTCCCTATATCTTTGTTGATGAGCGCCATTATGATCCTCTCCATAGCTTTGCAGACTAGACTTGTTAAGCTTATGGGCGGTAATTACCAGGGTCCGTGAGGCGCCACCTTTGTGGAGTGGGACCACAGTTGCCGTCGCCACTCCTTGGGCACGTATCCTGTGGTAAGGCTGAGATTAAACAGCTGCCTTATGTGCGGGTTTAATTCCTCATTTAGCTCGTGTAGCACACAGCCGGGGACACCATCCGGTCCCATTGATGCTGTGTTTTTAGCTTTAGAGAGCAGCTTTCACCTGCGCATTTGAGATGTCCGGGAGGCTACACTCGGCTGGGATAGTTATCTCTCCTTTAGGGGAGAGGGGTGAAGTTTGCACTGAACCTGTCTGCCAGTATGTTGGCAATGTCTGTGGGTTCAGTGATTTTTGTATCATTTTGGACTAATTCTGAGCATATCTGTGAGTTTCCACCCAGGTTCCTAACATAGCTGAAAAAGGCCTTATGATTGTCCTTTGAATCCATGGCAATTTTTCTCTCAAAATTGGCCTTAGTTGATTTTATGAGTGCTCGTATTTTTTTACTAATAATGATCAGGGGTGACTTCCCTTTTATGGATTTTGTTCTATCATGTAATAGCTTTCTCCTCTTATTGTAAAGTTTGTTAATGGCTGGGGTCCACCAGACTGGACGTTTGCCCTTTGTGGAAAGAGTCTTGGTTTTATTTGGGATTGCCTGATCCATGCAGTCCTGGAGGTGTTCATAGAAGGCATTTGTAAGGGCTTCCGCAGCTTGGGTTGTGGTTTCCTCTGACTCTGGGGCCTTGAAGGATACCACACCAGTCTTGAGTAGTGTGAAGTTTGCTTTAGAGAAGTTCTTCACTATGGTCTTTTTGTTGGGGGGGGGGGCGGGATGTGGATTTCCAGTGAGATTAGTTTATGATCAGATCTCACCAATGAGGGATATACTTCCGTGTGGAGCATTTTGTCCCCATGTTTGTGACAATGAGATCTAGTATATTTTCTCCTCTCGTGGGAACAGTGACTAGCTGTTCCATGGCATTTGAATTTATGAACTCCAGGAACCGTTGGGCTAGAAAGTTAGGGCTTGAGTAATGTTCCCAGTCTATATTCGGGTAGTTGAAGTCACCCAATATGATGGTGTTTGGAGATACATTTATACCCTCCAGTGTCTTCAGGAAGGCTGTGTGGGGTTCCTGAGTTTGAGAGGGTGGCCTGTAGCATGCTACAATTTGTAGAGCAGTTTTGCCTATTGTTAGTTGCACCTGGATGGTTTCCGAAGCTTCATGCGTTGCCACCAACCTGGAGGTGTGAGTATCCTTTATGAATATGGATACACCCCTCCTTTTGTGGAGTGGTCCGGGTTTTGGGGCGGAACGCATGCTATGAGGTAAAACCTAATAGTGCCGGGTGCTCTCAGGAGCCTTGAACCAGGTTTCAGTTACAGCACAGACATCGATGTTCTCCATACTGAGAAGGGCCTCGAGTGCGTGCATTTTGAGATTTAGACTTCTGGCATTGAGCAGCATTACCCTCAATTTCTTCCCATTTTGTTTTCTAGGGTGGTAGGTTTAGAATTTGAGCCTTGCCTAAAAAGGCACTATGGGGGTGGCAAGAGCCTTAGCCAATATCCGGAATCCCAGGGGTGACAGGTGCAAGCCGTCCCTTGCGAAGCAGCGTGGCTTGTCAAGCATGTCATCCCAGGCAGACAGACACTGGATCCCCTTTGAATGACACCAGACATTAAGCCAATTGTTAAAGCTGATCATCTTGTCTCTATATTGTGGCATCATTCTTGGTGAAGGAAGGATACTGCTCAGGGTTAGGGTCATACCTGCCTGGGCTACATAATCAGAGAGCTCCTCTATGTCTCTTTTCATGCAGTCCAGGGAGGTACGTCTCAGGTCGTTCACACCAGCATGGACAATGACTGTGTCATATTTGCACTTGCTGTGGAGTGACCCGAGTGCTTGTGTTATGTGGCGGATTCTAGCGCCCGATAGGCAGCTTACTGTGACCCTCTCCTTGTTCAGCCTGGTGAGTGGGACGCCAGTGTGTCTGACTATGGAGTCACCTATGACAAGTATGTTTGGTGTTGTATTTGGCCTTAAGGGCTGTGACTGCTTTGCACACTGCTTTTGTGGTTTATGTGTTGCTTGTGGGGTGTCTTGAGGTAGCAGTTGTTTGGGTGTCTGCTTTGGAGGCCTCTGCTGTTTAGGTAAATTTTACTCAGAGCCTCCGAGTATGTCTTTGTGTGTTTATGTGTTTGATTCAGTGGAGTGGTAGCATTATGTGAGGCTGGTTTTGTGGTGTGTGTAGTTGCCTTCTCCTCCTGTCTGGTCTTGCCAGTCCTGAGTTGAGAGAGCTCAGCCTCCAGTTTGGCTAAATAGCTGCATCTCTCAAGTATTTGTGTTATGTGGGAGGAGGAGGGTTGTCTGTGTACATGAGGCAGTTATAACATTGCCTCAAGATTCCCAGATTCACCAGCTGGACCGGAGAGGAGATTGACAACTGACCTTTGGACATGCTAGAATAATATTGGGAAATCCTTAATTGAAAACAAGGGCCAGTGGGGAGTGAGGGTGTAGTGCTTTTAATTTTTAGTGCTGACTTATATAATTGCTTTAGTGAGCAAGTGCCAGGTAACTTGAGTGCAATGTGATACAAGTAACTAAATGCAAAACGACAAACAGTAACTTTCTTTCAAGTGAAACAAGGAAATAAGTACAGTAAGCAATGCAGATATCACTAGTGATCCACAGAAGCTGAGAAGTTGCGTATTAGGTGAATTAGCTTCCAGGAAATAACAAGCAAACAAACAACAAGTATATAAACAAAGCTAGATTCAGTAGGCCTGGATCTAGTCTATGCTAGAGCAAACAAGGTGAACCAATTTCAGTAAGATACAGTTCAAATATTCAGGCACTATAAACCTTTAACCAGAAAATTCCCAGCTCAGAAGGGCAGAGTCCAGCCTCTTCTCCCACAAGAGTGCAGTCCACGAACCTTCTTAATGTAAAATAACTGGCCTGAAGCCCAAGTGCCTAAACCAGAACTAATACACTTGGACACTGGGCTCTCAATCAGCAGTTCCCAACTTAGAAGGATGAAAGCTACCTGTCCTGCCACCACAGTGCTTGCCACAAACCTTCCTAATGTAAAACAACTGGTCTGAAGCCCAAGTGCTTAATCCAAAAGACTTGAATGATAGCTACACTTTAATCAAGTTACAACCAAGCAGTAATAAATACCATTGAATACTTTAGAGAATGTCTGGATTAGTGCTCAAGTTACACAAACAAAGCTAGATCCAGCAGGCCCGAATCCAGTCTATGCCACAGCAAACAAGGCGCACCAACTTCAGTAAGAAACAGTTCAGATATGCATGCACTATAAGCCTTTAACCAGAAATTCCCAGCTCAGAAGGGCAGAGTCCAGCCTCTCCTCCCACAAGAGTGCAGACCACGAACCCTCTTAATGTAAAATAACTGGCTTGAAAGCCCAAGTGCTTAAACCAGAATTAATACACTTTTAGAATAACAGACACTGAGCCCCCAATCAGCAGTTCTCAACCTAGAAGGATGTAAGCTACCTGTTCTGCCACAACAGTGCAGACCACAAACCTCTCAGTGCAAAACAACTAACTGGTCCGAAGCCCAAGTGTTTAAACCAAAAGGCTTAGAATGAGTTACACCAAGCAGTAATAAATACAATTGAGTATTTTAAGATGATGCAAAAGTAAAAAGAAGTAGGTAAAAACACAAGTACAGTAAAAGCAGATGAAATTTTTTTTTTTTTTTTTTTTCTGAACAAGTGCTGAGATCAAAGAAACAGATTTGAGTGCTGAAACTAGAAAACTGGCTAGTTACATGGAACACATAGCCCTCCAGAACACACACCAGCACTGCCTTCACATAAAAAACGCACACAGACCTTCACGGAGGCTCTCAATAAAATTTACCCAAACAGCACAGACCTCCAAGGCAAAAACGCACTCAATCAACAACACACTAATCACGAGACACAACACTCCTAAGCAATGTGCCACACAACCAAAGCCCCTAAGGAAAAACAGGATGCCCAGCACACTAGTCATAGGTGACTCAATAGTGCGGCACACTAGATGTCCCACTCACTAGGTTGACCAAGGAGAAAGTAACAGTCAGCTGCCTGTCAGGTGCCAGGATCCGCCACATAACACACGCACACAGGTCCCTCAACAACAAGTACAAACATGACTGTCACTGTACATGTGGGTATGAATGACCTGAGACATACCTCCCTGGACTACATGAAGAAAGACATGGAGGAGCTCTTGGATTATGTAGCCCAGGCGGGTATGACCCTAGCCCTGAGCAGCATACTACTATCACCCAGAATGATACCACAGTACAAGAAGAAAATGAATGATTTCAACAATTGGCCAAGTTTCTGGTGTCATTCTAAGGGGATCCAGTATCTGTCTGCCTGGGATGAGATGACTGACAGACCTCAATGCTTTGCCAGAGATGGCCTGTATCGGTCACCCCTGGGCTTCCTGATACTGGCCAGGGCTCTTGCCACCCTTACAGTGCTTTTTTACGGGATGTTCCAAAGACCAAATTACCATCATAACAGCTACAAACAAATGCAATTTGAGGGTCATGCTACTCAATGCTAGAAGTCTAAATCTCAAAATGCACTCGCTTGAAGCACTCCTTAAAATGGAGAACACAGACATTTGTGCTGTAACAGAGACCTGGTTCAAGGCAGCAGAAAGCACCCTTGCACTACCAGGCTATAATTCATTCCACACCTTTCTGCCCCAGAAATTGGACCGAAGCTCCAAAGGCAGTGGTGTTTCCATATTCATAAAAGTTGCGCACACCTCCAGACTGGTAGCCCAACATAACGCATCAGAGATACTTCAGGTGCAGCTAACACTGGGTAGGACAGCGATTCAGGTCGTAGCCGCCTTACTGAACTAGAATAGTCCAGTCTTCACAGTGTGCTGATCTCTGGGTTTTGGCTTGGTTCCTGTGGTATTCCATATCCTTATTTGGATAAAGGGAAGCTTCTTTGTTCACCAGTGGGAGTGGGGAGCACTGAGCAGCCTAGTTGTTCCTAGAGCAGTGGTTCCAGCCAGAAACTTGTAGTGTATTGGCCATTTTGGGTCAATTCCTAGCTCTTTTCAACCCCCTGCTATAAAGCCCGCTTTAGCGCAGAGTTGCCCATAGAGCACCATCGGGCAGCGCCGGTTAAACAAGGTTAAACTATTTCTGGCTCCGTAAAGTCTGCTCTTCAATTTTTCCCTTAGAACTTCTCTACTTGCAATCTAAACAGTCTATATCTCAAAAGCTCAGCACTTGCTCCTAAAGCATTTTTATATAGGTAAAGTACTTGTATACTAAACAAAGTACTACATTAGCCTAGAATCCCCTTGAGTACCCATTTCCCTATAGGTCCCTTCTGACTCAGTTACACAGCAAACTTTTTTTAGCATGTCGAAGGGTCAGTTGCTAGCGTCCTCTCCTGTTCAGCTGGTGAATCTGGGCATCTTGAGGCAATGTTACAATTGCCTCATGTACACAGACAACCCACTCCTTCTCCCACAAAACACAAATACATGTGAGAGATGCAACTATATAGCCAAACTGGAGGCTGAGCTCTCTCAACTCAGGACTGGCAAGACCAGACAGGAGGAGAAGGAAACCATGCACACCACAAACCCAGTTTCACATAGAACTATCACAACTGCAAAACAAACACATAAACACACAAAGACATACTCGGAGGCACTGATCAAAAATCTACCAAAACTACAGAGGCCTCCAAAGCAGACACCCAAGCAACTGCCACCTCAAGACATAAGACATGCAACACATAGTTCTCAAAGTCAGTGTGCTAAACAGTCACAGCCCTTAAGGCCAAACACAATGCCAGACACAGTTGTTATAGGTGACTCCATAGTCAGACACAATGACGTCCCACTCACCAGACTGAACAAGGAAAAGATCACAGTAAGCTGCCTGTCAGGCGCTAGAATCCGCCACATAACACAAGCACTCAGGTCACTCCACAGCAAGTACAAGTATGACTCAGTCATTGTCCATGCCGGTGTGAACGACCTGAGACATGCCTCCCTGGACTACATGAAAAGAGACATAGAGGAGCGCTCAGATTATGTAGCCCAGGCCGGTATGACCCTGACCAGTATCCTACCCTCACCAAGAATGATGCCACAATACAGAGACAAAATGATCAGCTTTAATAATTGGCTTAATTACTGGTGTCATTCTAAGGGGATCCAATGTCTGTCTGCCTGGGATGACATGCTTGACAAGCCACGCTGCTTCGCAAGGGACGGCTTGCACCTGTCACCCCTGGGCTTCCGGATACTGGCAAAGGCTCTTGCCACCCCCATAGTGCCTTTTTTTAGAAAAGGCTCAAATGATAAACCTACCGCCCTAGAAAACAAAAAAATGGAGAAAAACTAATGGTAATACTGCTCAATGCCAGAAGTCTAAACCTCAAGATGCACGCCCTCGAAGCCCTCCTCAGTATGGAGAACATCGATGTCTGTGCTGTGACTGAAACCTGGTTCAAGGCTCCTGAGAGCACCCCAGCACTATCAGGTTATACCTCATATCATGCGTTCCAGACCGAACCACAAAAGGAGGGGGAGTATCCATATTCATAAAGGATACTCACACCTCCAGGTTAGTGGCAACGCACGAAGCATCGGAGACCATCCAGGTGCAATTAACCATAGGTAAAACTGCCCTACAGTTTGTAGCATGCTACAGACCACCTTCTCAAACTCAGGAAACCCACACAGCCTTCCTGAAGACACTGGAGAGTATGAATGTCTCTCCAAACACCATCATATTGGTGACTTCAACTACCCAAACATAGACTGGGAACATTACTCAAGCCCCAACACCCTAGCCCAAAGGTTCCTGGAGTTCATAAACTCAAATGCTATGGAACAACTAGTCACCATCCCACAAGAGGAGAAAATATACTAGACCTGATCATCACAAACATGGGGACAAAATGCTCCACACCGGAAGTATATCCCTCATTGGTGAGATCAGACCATAAATTAATCTCATTGGAGACCCACATCCCGCCCCCACCCCCAGCAAAAAAGACCACAGTGAAGAACTTCTCAAAAGGAAACTTCACACTTCTTAAGACTGGAGTGGTATCCTTCAAGGCCCCCGAGCCAGTGGAAGCCACAACCCACGCTGCTGAAACCCTTACAAATGCCTTCTACGAGCACCTCCAGGAATGTATGGATCAAGCAATCCCTAATAAAATCAAGACCCTTTCCACCAAAGGCAGGCGCCCGGTCTGGTGGACCCCAGCCATAAACAAACTCTACAACAAGAGGAGAAAGCTGCTACATGACAGATCAAAATCCCTAAAAGGGAAGGCATCTCTGATCAATACTAGCAAAAAACTATGATCACTCATAAAATCATCCAAGGCCAACTTTGAGAGAAAAATCGCTAATGACACAAAAGACAATCATAAGGCCTTCTTTAGCTATGTTAGAAACCTGGGTGGAAACTCCCAGATATGCTCAGAATTAGTCCAAACATTGCCAACATACTGGCAGACAGGTTCAGTGCAAACCCCCCCCCCCCCAAAAGGAGAAATATCTATCCCACCAGAGTCTAGCCTCCCAAACATCTCAGATGCGCAGGTGAGAGCTGCTCTCTCTAAAGCAAAAGACACAGCATCAATGGGACCGGACGGTGTCCCCGGCTGTGTGCTACACGAACTCAATGAGGAACTAAACCCACACATAAGGCTGCTGTTTAATCTTAGCCTTACTACAGGATACGTACCCAAAGAATGGCGTACGGCAACTGTGGTCCCACTCCACAAAGGCAGTGCTTCTACGGACCCTGGAAATTACCGCCCCATAAGCTTGACGAGCCTTGTCTGCAAAGCTATGGAGAGGATCATAATGGAACTCATAAAGACATTGGGGACCTACAGACACTGGATCCTACCCAATTTGGCTTTGTCAAGGGCAGATCCTGCCTCTTGAACTTGGTCGACTTTTTCGAAACAGTCACCAAGGCCATTGATGAGGGTAAGGCAGTTCACACAGCCTACCTTGACCTAGCAAAAGCGTTCGACACAATACCCCACTCGGGCATCATAGAAAAGCTCACCAGCTTAGATGTAAACCCATATGTCACAAGATGGGTTGCAAACTGGCTCAAGGACAGAACACATAGGGTTAGAGTTGCTGGTGCCATGTCAGACTCTGCCATGTCAGACTCTAAGCTGGTCACGAGCGGGGCCCCCTCTTCTTCGGCATTTATTTTTCTGAAGTGCAGGCAAACATAGGGGGATTGTGGCTGACAAAATTTGCAGATGACTGCAAACTGGGCACCATAATTGACACTCCATCAGACACAGACATCCTCCAGAGAGGTCTCATAGAAATGGATAACTGGTGCCAGAGCCATGGCCTTAAGCTAAATGCCAAAAAATGTACAGTCATACCCTTTGGGAAAAACAAGGTAACCCCTAATTACCACATAGGTGGTAATCCATTAAACACGGAAGACATTATCAGGGACCTGGGGACCCAAGTTGACAGTAACCTCTCTTTTGACACTCACATTGCCAAAGTGGTTAGGAAGACCTTCTACATTGCCCACCTGATCATGAAGGGATTCACATCCAGATCAGGAGAGGTCATTGTACCCCTGTACTCTTCACTTATCAGACCAATGATTGAGTACAACGCCCCATTCAGAATGTACCTTACCCGACACCTGCAGCAGTTGGAAAGACCCCAAAAGTTCCTCACCAAAAGGATAAAGGGGCTCAAACATATGTCATATGATGCCCGACTGAAGAAACTCCAGCTCTATTCAGTCGCATACCGTCTGCTCAGAGGTGATCTGTGCCTGACATACAAGGCCATGTCCAACCCGGAATTAATGGACATGCTCCACCTCAAAAATCCAAATCCACCAGAGCCACGAGAGCAAGAGACTTAAACCTCAACACGGATATAAATAGGACGTGCTGGAGGGACAGATTCATCACCCAGAGACTCCCTACACTATGGAACAGAATCCCAGTCCATGTGAGGCAGAGCCCCTCACTGACTCTGTTCAAGAGAAATCTTGACGAGTGGATGGGAGATCGTAGGTTTACCCCGGGAATCATCTCTGTGTCACTGCTGGACAGAGGCACAGCAAACTAATGGGTATAGTATTCTCATCCTAAGGGGTGGTGAAAGCCACCACACTCTGGCTAGGCTTATAAATGCCCTAGGGCAGATAGCCTAGTATGAATCTATGAACCTATAGGTCCCAAACCATGTCCCAAGACTCACACTCCATGTTCCTAAGCACCCTGGAGAATATTAGGGTCCAACCTAACACTCTCATACTGGGCATCTTCAACTACCCCTCCATTAACTTGGAAAACTAGTCATATACCAATACACTTGCCCAAAGCTTCCTGGAATTCATTAATTCCAATGCCATGGACAAGCTCGTTCTTACCCCCACTACAGATACAACATCCTTGACCTGGCCATTACTAACATGGGCGACTGTTGCTCTACACCAACAGTCAACTCCTCCCTGGTTAGATCAGACCACAAATTAATCAGCTTGGAAATCCACATCCCACCCCACCCCTGCAAAGGTAACCACCATGACAAACTTCTCCAAAGCTAACTTTAGGCTCCTAAAAACAGAGGTGGCCAACTTCACAGCACTCATGCAAATGGAGAATAGTTGCATGACCGCTGAATCATACACCAATGCACTGTACGAACACAAATGCATGGATCTCGCCATACCCAATAGAACCAAGACACTCTCCTCCAAAAAAAAGGAAGCCAATCTGGTGGTCCCCTGCCATAAATGCTACAACAGATGGAAGAAACTGATGTGGAATAAGGTGAAGTCCCAAGACTGGAAAAATTCCCTTATCAGCCTCAACAAAAAGTTGAGATTCCTCATCAAATCTTCCAAAGCTAGCTATGAAAACAGAATTGCAGCAGATAGTAAAAGACAACCAAAAGTCCTTCTATAGTTATGTAAAGAATCTCAACGCCAATACCCAGATTTCCTCTGAGCTACTGCACAATGGTACCTCACATACCAAGCCAACAGATATGCCAATATAGTGGCAGACAGATTCATTGCCAATTTTAGTCCCCCCCAAAAGGACCAATCATAAAACCAGTAAATTGCCAGGCACCCAGTATTACTGCTGCACAGGTTAAAACAGCACTGTCCAAGGCCAAGAATACAGCTTCTATGGGACCTGACAATATCCCTGGCTCTGTTCTACATGAACTACAGAGTGAACTGGCACCTCACAAGTGTACCCTGTTCAATCACAGCCTCATCTTAGGCTTTGTCCCTACCAAATGGCACACTGCTACAGTCATCCTTCTCCACAAAGGAGGGGCGACTACAGACCCTAGGAACTATCGCCTCATTAGCCGTACAAGTCTGATATGCAAAGCTATGGAACGCATCATCATGGACCTAATAGACAAGGATACATCTCCAAACTCTAGATCCCACACAGTTTGGTTTTGTGAAGGGTAGATCACACCTGCTCAACTTGCTCGACTTTGTTGAGTCACTCACCAGAGGTGTGGATGAAGGCAAGGTGGTTCATACAGCCTACCTTGATCTGGTCAAGGCCTTTGATACCATTCCCCACTCAGGAATCATAGAAAAACTCATTAAGTTAGGCATTAACCCCTAAATCACTAGATGGGTTGCAAACTGGCTCACAGATAGAATCCACAGTGTGAAAGTTGCTGAAGCAAGTCAGACTGTCAACCATTCACGAGTGAAGTCCCACAGGGATCGGTCCTGGGTCCTCTCCTGTTTGGTATCTACTTCTCAGAAGTCCAGGCCAAGACGAAGGGACTCTGGCTGACAAACTTTGCTGACGATTGTAAGTTGGGAGCCATTAACTCCCCAAGTGCTGTTGACATCCTACAGAAAGGCATCACTGAGACCAACGACTAGTGTCAGAACCATGGCTTTAAGCTCAATGCCAAAAAAAGTGTTGTCACCCCCTCTGGGGAAAAACCTAGTTCCCAATAATTACCACATCAATGGTAGCCCACTGAACACAGAAGGCGTTACAAGAGATCTGGGAAAACAGGTTGAAAGCAACCTCTCTTTTGACCACCACATTGCCACTGTGCACATCTCATTACTACGAGTTTTCTCATTACTACGAGTTTTACACCCAGGAAGAAAGAGGTCATTGTCTCCCTCTACTCTTCTCTCATTAGGCCAATCATCGAGTAGAATGCCCCATTTGGCATGTACCTCACTAGACACCTGCAACAACTGGAAAAGCCACAAAAGTACCACACAAAGACAGACTAAAAAAAAACTCAAAGTATTCTCTGTCTCATATCGCCTACTTAGAGGCAATCTCTGCTTGACTTACAAAGCCATGCCTGACCCAGCTCTGTTAGAAATGCTACATCTAAAGAAATCCCAAACCCTCCGCACCACACGCTCCAGAGACCTCAACCTCATTACCACAATCAACAGAACGTGCTGGAGGGACAGTCTCAAAACCCAGAGACTGGTCATACTATGGAACAGACTTCCCATACATGTTAAACAGAGCATCTCACTGCCCCTCTTCAGGAGAAATCTTAATGAGTGGATAGGAAATAAAAAATTCACCCTGGGATCACTCCAGTGGCTCTACTCGACAGAGGCACTGGGAACTAAGGCTGGGTGGCACGATGCCAGTGAAATGCTATGGGATAGGCTTGTAAAGACTCCAGGGCCCATACCTCTCAAGTGTACCTCATTACGAGGAATGTACCTCATTTGGGGTCTTAAAAAGTTCATGTTCCTCGAAGTTCCTCAAAGTTCCACATTGGAAGAGTCTGTCACACATTTAGTGTGAGGATTTTTTTTAAGTGAAATCCATGGTAAATAGCAATTAATCATATTAATTCATTAAGGGATCTTCTTTATAAGTAAAACCAGCATACTTTAAACATTCTATGACCTTCCTAATTGAAGTTGTTAGTAAGCCATTATTATGTATTCCACATTTTGCCCATTTGTTCCACATTATGAAAGCGTGTTCCTCATTTTGGAGATGGAAAGTCGAGAGCTATGCCAAGGCCATTAGCCTAGTACACACCTATGAATAAAAGTAAAAAACAATGACTGATGATGCATCGAACGGAGATGAAACAGCAACTTAACAAGTTTGAAAGCTGCAGTTAATATTTTACTGTTTTATACATTATTAAAATTCTGGCAGTTTAGGGTTACACCATATTCTGACTAAGAACCTGCACCATTTTTTGATGGTGGAAGGCTAACAGAATCAACTAGTACAGCGAGTATCTGTTAACATTGATGACAATGTTTTTAATTTGATTTTGTTTGTTTAATGTAATGATAGTTTATTAGTAGTATTGTATACATGGTACATAACTGTACTCACTTGTAAGGAGTGTGCACGTATATAGGGCACAAAAATATAGTACACCAGCTTGTTAAATTTCTGCTCAACTTTTTTTTTGTGCATGATTACATGAATGCTGGTTACAATGGGTTATCAACCAAAACTGAAGGACTGCAAACTACGGGACAGTTCAGGTGGACCATGGTAATACCAAGGGCATCACTGTATTTGTGGAATCACCGCCTTTTTTTAGGGTCCTTGGGTGGAAATTTGGCGAGGACTCCCAAAACGTTCACAACCCTGTTTAACTAAAACCTGGTCACTTTGAAACCGCTATTTATTCGAGTGTACTATTGGAGTACAAAGAAGCAAAGATACATATATTTTGCTGGGCGATTTATAGTGTTACTTGCTCACTGGCAGTTTGGCGCAAAAGGGGCGTGGTCAGAGTGATTGACAAGCCTAATGTCTGTGAAGCGGAATGGAAATAAGGCATGATTGGCATGGCATGCCATACATATTAGCCCATGACATCATGCATATAATGAATGTGGATGAGCAGCTCCGAGTACTGTATGTTCCTAATCTATCTAAAATAAGAATGTTTACGTTTTTCTAGGACTTCCTTACATTTTTCTTAGACCTCTAGTTCTGCAGCGTAGCGTACCCTCCAATTCCACATGCTGGTATCATCACTACAATCACTAGCCTCCAGTTGCTCTGCTTTAATAGGAGATAGCATCTATCGCTGAACACCATAACATAGTGCATTCCTTAACTTATTTGCTTGAGAAACGAGTACAAAGGCCCAAAATCGGGGATAATGTTTAAATATTGCTCTAATCCACTCACGCATCTTCTAAACAAATAAAAGCTACTGAACTCTGTCTGCTTTTAATGACAGACTATAATCTTGAAAATACTTACCACAGACTTAAAAATAGACTATAATAAGGAAGTACCAAAAATGTTATTAGGATAACATATACGGTAAAAATCTGTAAAAGTGGAGAGCTATGCAGCAGAGCTGCAAAGGGAGGATGGCTATTCGGGAAAAAAAAATAACAGCTCCCCTTATGATGAGTAACAGAATAACTAAAATATTTACAGATCATTTAAGGCCACGCACGCGATTTCTGAAGACATATTGAATTTCTCTGTAGTGCTATAGCTTATGATGCACAGCTAAAATTAGCCGGTCAAACCCAGTTACTATCTACTCGATTTACATTCTAGCTTTACAGGAACAACCGTGACCATTTCTACCTGCCTTGTCTAGTATTACAAAGGGCCATCACTCGATATTCGCAATCCTTTCAATGTAACGGATTACTTTATGTAGCCCAAAGTTTGCAGTGCACGTAGTGAAGTTTATACAACAGCATCTGAGAATAAGAGAAAGCGAGGGTGCTCACAGGACTCCTTTCACCACGTGCCTCACAGGTTTATGGAAATTTCCAAGGGTAGGTAGTAAAATGCATTTCAGGAAACACGGTACATAACATCATGAAGATCTGCCCTCAACTATGAAAAGGCTCCTAACTGTGCCCCCCATCTGCCCTCAACTATGAAAAGGCTCCTAACTGTGCCCCCCCCCAACCAAAAAAAAGGTTCTCTTACACAATGTTTTTCCTCATATAATAAAGCATTTTCGTTATAACGAAAATATGAAACCGCATATCAGAATTAAGCAGAACCAGTTTTATACCACCATGAAAACCATTGCTAGTTACCAGTAATTATCGTTCTGCAGCCACAAGCAACTCGCGAATTTCGGCAGGTAAAGATAACTTTTACAATGTTGTACTTTATGATAAACATTAAATTGTTGTTTTATTCAAACGATTTTTATATCACAAAACTGCCATTGTCTATCTTATCTACATATGGTTAATTTTATCCTTAACCACATCGGGTATTTACGACAAATTAAAATTCTGATAATTATTTATTTGTAGATAAGATAGACAATGGCAACAGCTACTGCAAACATCACCTTAGCAGGACTGATATAATTTAGCAAGCACCCATCTCTGTTCCTCCTAACATTAAGCCTTTCAAGTATGTAAATCCCCTGAAACAGGGATGCTGTACAATCTCATTTACCTGTGGTGATATTCAGCTATTGACGATGTTGCTATTTTTTCTAATTCTTGCCTCGTTTGCCCCCGTGCGTAGCTCTTCAAATTATAACATAAAAACGTTACTGTCACGTTATCTTATTCACATCTAGTTGTGACGTCAGCACGTACAGTAGTCGCACCCTACGTCCTGACTACTTATGCAATATAATTGGAAATTGCATCACTGATACCCTATCGTTTACTCAGCGTTTCATAGGTTCATACTAGGCTGTCTGCCCTAGGGCATTTATAATGCCTAGCCAGAGTATGTTTGGCTTTCGCCACCCATTTTAAATTCAAAGGGGTCACAGATGTACAAAGAGTTGTCATTTTCTTTTAAACACAAGACTTCTGTTTCATCTATAGTCTTCAAGTACTCTTCAGACTGAAATTCTTCTGTAGCCTCATAAGCTTTTGTGAAGAATTCAGTACATTCATTAGATTTTACAAACTTCACGAAAGGTGGCTTGCTGTTCTTAGTTTTTGACATCGTTCACCCAGACTACAGTATGACGCGAAAACAATACCCAAACTGACAAATCAGTTTCTGAAATTGCTGTTAAAAGTCTGTAGCATTCATTGTGGAAACTGTCTGTTGCAAATCCCAATGAACACACTCGAATACATCAGAACTTCGCAGTACGTCTACACTACAAGCAACAACAGACTATTACATTAAAGAAGCCAACCAACTTAAGACTGCTCCAGGCAATTCGTCGATACTACAAGCACATTCTGTTCAGAGTTATTTTACTGAAACACCAAGGCTCTCCTAGTTAAGAATCTGTCTTTTCCCAGACTCACGTTTAGAGAACCCATGCAACTCAAACCAGTGACCTACAAAGTTCTTGGTTCATTTGTAAAGTAACCCATATGTCAAAAAAAATTCACATTCTAGAGTTTCTCACGACATCAAGCCGTGGCAATTACTACAGTAATCATTAAAATGTTACGCTACGCAGTACCAGTGAATAACTTCATTTATTTAGCCAATATTTCGCTCTCTAAGTTGCAATGCCAACACCTGACATTATTTCACAGAAACATTCGTGTTGGAATCTTTCGGACGTGGACTTGGGGCGGGGGGCGGTGGTCAAATAACAGCAACGAAATTGGTTGACAAGGGGGCGTTGTCTGCAGGGGGTGTAGACATTTCTGGAAAATAAAAAAATCCTCAGCGATGACGGAAATGAGAGATGATACGTTTCAACTAAACCGTTATCAAGTCATTTTCCAGTGTTAATCAAGATTTCTAACTTACCTAATCTAAATTTGATAAGCTCATATATGTATATATGAATGTAATGCGTAATATATCTATGCATGTATAATTTGGAACACTTGCTTTGCTTCAGAAAAAATGCATTTTGCTGGAGGGATCTGTTATACACGGTTTAGTAAAATGTTTGTTTGTCATTAATAAAATATTAGAAGCCTGCAGTGTTTACTGCCTTCTGCATTTCCCATCTTTATCCTCTTTACTACAGTACACTCACCTCTCTCTGTCTGTGAATTTTAGTTTCGCACTTCTGCAGTTCTATGTTTTTATCCTGCTCCGTGGGCTTTACCTTCCACGGCTTATGTTTACCATTACATTACTAGCTTGGCTGCTGTCAGTCTCTGTGTTAGTAACGTAGTATGCGTTTATTTTTCTATCTATCCAATGTTATTACTGTAAGTGTAACTTGGGAACTGATAAAATTGCTGCTTTCTCTGGGACGTCATTCCACTAAACTGATCAACTATTTTGGTCTGTTATGCAATTTAGTTAGTTAATTTGTTAGATTTTTCTGTACCATACATGGTTGCTTTTTTCTCTGTTACTTTGACTAATTTGTGGCTCAAAGATACCCTTGTGGGTCAGTCCATCTTCCTGCCAAATTAAGACTGTGAGATTCTAATTAACTTCTTGCCATAGTTTAAAACTGACTTTCTAACTTTCCACCTTTAAGTTTGTTTGAAGTTCTTGAGTTTGAGCCTATGGAGGTAATTTACAAACCAAAGAATTCCAGTGCTTGAGGCTGTCCTTAGCAATTGTGTAGCCCAATTTGAACCATTGTTTGTGGGGCCCCTCAAATAACCCTCACCCAACCCTCCCTCGATCTGGTTTCCTGTATTGTTTCAGATTAGGCATAAGAAACATATACGATTAGTGCATAATAAAAATAAAACAATATTTTTATTATTAACTTATATTTTCATACCTCTTAACTGTACAGATTTTCGCAGAATGTCCAGATTTGTCCCTAATATTGTTGACGTGTCACTCATAAAATTCTGTTTTTTTTCTGGCAAATCATTGTTAAATCTTTGAGTACTGTATTCGGAAAAGAATGATAGTCATTTCAGATTCAGATTTCATATCCATCACAAAATTCATACTAATGCAAAACCTGTTATTCTATCAACTTTCTAAGTTTGTAAAAGCAATATTTAAAAATTGTCCCTATTTTTGGGCCTTTGTCCCAACATTATTTATGGCTTGGTCCAGATTTCTTGTTCTAAGAGGTTGAGAGCTATTTTATTGTAAGCCATGTTAAAACAGAAGTAAACTGTCTGACTCTTAGATTACCCACAGATGCACCATCTGTAGTTCTTCTGTCAAGTTCTGCTTAACTCACTCAGCCACTCTAAAAATGGGCTTGCTTGATGGGCCACTGAGGCTTTGTGTCTACATGATGCTTCATCAGGTGGCTTCAGCCTGGCTTAAAAGTAAACGTGTACCCAGACTCTTGTACATATCTCCTGAACATGGTTATGAGATAGTTGCATGCTTCCCTCCTGCCCCTCCCATTTTCTGTTTTTTTCTGTTATTTCTGTCTCCCTCCATTATCTCATTCCCCTCATTTTACTCATGCATAATTCTTTCCACATCCCATGACCAACAGTTTCACATACTGTAAGTACTTTGTTCTTTATATATTATTTTCTCCATAGAAACATTATACTATATGATGTTGCATTAGTGTACAGGTGCTCTTCTTATAAATTTTACTGATTCCATTTTTGTATCTAATGTACTTATGATTGTGTTAATTTATGCTACATAGTATCCTGATTTATAACTTTTTAGGTTCATAGGTGTGTACTAGCCTAATGTCCCTGGGGCCTTTACAAGCCTAGCCATAGGATTACCCTGGCATAGTGCCACCTGACTTTAGTTCCCAGTACCTCAGTCAAGTAGAGCCACTGGTGTTATCACCGCGGTGAATTTTCTGCTTCCCATCCACTCAACAAGGTTTCTCTTGAAGATGGTCAGCGAGGTGCTCTGCTTGACATGTATGGGAAGTCTGTTCCATAGCATGGGCAGTCTCTGGGTTATGAACCTGTCCCTCCATGTGGTGTGGAGGGATTGGGATTTGTTTAGATGTAGCATTTCTAACAGAGCTGGGTCAGACATGGCTTTGTAAGTCAAGCAGAGATCGTCTCTAAGTAGGCGATATGAGACAGAGAATAGTTGGAGATTTTTGAATCTGTCCATATAGGACAAGTGTTTAAGGCCTGGGATCCTCTTTGTTAGGTACTTTTGCGGCCTCTCCAGTTGTTGCAGGTGTCTAGTGAGGTACATGCCAAATGGGGCATTGTACGTGATGACTGGCCTAATGAGAGAAGAGGAGACAATGACCTCTTTCTTCCTGGGTGTAAAACCCGTAGTAATGAGATGTGCCACATAGAAGGGCTTTCTGACCACAGTGACAATGTGGTGATCAAAAGAGAGGTTGCTGTCAACCTGTGTTCCAAGATCTCTTATAACGTCTTCTGTGTTCAGTGGACTATCATCAATGTGGTAATTCATGGGAACCGGGTTTTTCCCAAAGTGGATTGGGGAGAGATGGGCGAAAGCTGCCAGCCTAGTCAAATAGAATTTGATACATAATTCTATCAACTGTATAAATAAATGTAAAATACAGGCTTGTGTCTTCAAGATTGGTGCACCATTGCCATCTGCTGTAAGGAAAACCAAGCCAAGTATTTCAAATGTGTCTTTTTAAGTTGAAAAGATCTTATGAATTTATTTAATGTTTTACAAGTCGGTTCCAGTGTGTCTGGATGAAGGTTTCATGCTCATTGTTTTAAGGCTAAAGTTTATGACTAGAATTTAGATGTGAAGGTGCTTTATTGCTCTAGTTTCTGTTAGAATATACATGTGAAATGTCTTCTATTGTTGTAAGTTTCTGTGCAGGTGTTAGATTGCTAAATAATGCAGTTTGTTTGTCTGGGAAAACCTAAGTGTCAAAAATTATGTAATTTGGGGAAGGACCCAGCAAGCATGTTTGTTAGTAATGTTTAAATACTATTTCTCACAAGATACTGATAGCAGCTTGATCTTGGATATCCATTTATCAGCACTCTGTCTTGTGCTCACATGTAAGTTTTAGCACTGTGATTTCTTGTAGGAATAGTTAAAGCTAGTAAAGATTAATTAGGTATTTTTCTTTGAAGTCAGACCTGTCCTACTGTATTAAAGTTTCTGCGTGATCTCTGAACTCTTAGATATCTCTGTGGTGTAGTAGTTTTGTCTTGTGTTTTAATTATTTATTATTAAATATTTTTAAAACCTTCTACCTGTAGCTGACATGTATAGAGATAAGCTCTAGAGTGCATTGCATATTTATAGAGGTTATTGTAATAGGCCACTCTAAAGTAAGCCTTGACTGTTAGTCATACTACTATTGGATTATAATATTGCACAGCAATAATTGGACACTCTTTTAAGGGCCTTTTAGTAGCTGATATTATTAACTGAGTGGTGGCAGTAATTACTACCATATAGTCTGGGTAAAGGGACACAGCTGGCGAATCTGTGTCAGCCTTTCCCAGGAGTGTCTGTGAAGTTGTATGAATACTTATCTCAAAGTGTGTTCGTGTTTTTGCAGCTACTTGGCAGGGACACAAAGAACTGGTTGGACAGAGAGGGTACTGGAGGTTCTAGCTTGCCCATTTAGGTTGAGACCTGGGCCCTATAGCTGTGCCATTGTAGAGTCTTTTTGGAGACCTGGTGAGCAAGGGAGCAGCTAGCCACAGACTGACTGTAATCTCTGTGTGCACTTAAGGGAAATTGTACTTTACTGTGTGTATTAGTTATCCTTTTCTCTTCTATGAGACAACCTCCCTGGTGTTAGTGGTGAGGATTGAGGCTCCTTGATTGCTGGGCCAGGGCATGGTCACCACAGGGATGATGACACATTTTTTGGCATTGAGCTTAAGGCCATGGTTCTGACATCAGTCGTTGGTCACTGTGAGACTATTCTGTAGGATGTCGACATCACTTGGGGAATTAATAGTAGCTCTCAACTTGCAGTCGTCTGCAAACTTTTGTCAGCCAGAGTCCATTTGTGTTGGCCTGGACTTCAGAGAAGTAGATACCAAACAGGAGAGGTCCCAGGAATGAAACCTGTGGGACTCCACTCGTGACTAATCGGAAGGTTGACTTGGAGTCAGCTACTTTCACACTGTGGGTTCTATCTGTGAGCTAGTTTGCAACCCACAGAGTGATATAGGGGTTGATGCCAACCTTAGTGGGCTTTTCTATGACTTCTGAGTGGGGAATGGTATCAAACGTCTTGGCCAGATCATGGTAGGCTGTATGAACCACCTTGCCTTCATCCACAGCTCTGGTGACTGACTCAAAGAAGTCGACCAAGTTGAGCAGGCATGATTTACCCTTTACAAAACCAAACTGTGTGGGATCCAGCATTTGGAGATTCCCTATATCCTTGTTTATTAGGTCCATGATAATGCATTCCATAGCTTTGCCTGTCAGACTCATCAGGCTAATCAGGTGATAGTTCCCAGGGTCTGTAGTCGCTCCTCCTTTGTGGAGAGGGATAACTGTAGGAGTGCACCATTCGGCAGGGACAAAGCCTGAGGTGAGGCTGTGATTGAACAAAGCACACAGGTGAGGTGCCAGTTAACTCTGGAGTTCATGTAGAACACAACCAGGGATATTGAAAGGTCCCACAGAAGCTGTATTCATTGCCTTGGACAGTGCTGTTTTAACCTATGCAGCAGTAATACTGGGTGAATGGCAATTTACTGGTATTGTGATTGGTCCTCTGGGGGGGTAAAGTTGGCACAGAATCTGTCAGCCAGTATACTGGCAATATCTGTTGGCTCGGTGTAGGAGGTACCATTGTGCAGTAGCTCAGAAAAAATTTGGGTATTGCTGTGGAGATACTTTACATAACTATAGAAGGCCTTGTGGTTGTCTTTACTATCTGCTTTAATTCTGTTTTCATACATAGCTTTAGAGGATTTGACGAGGGATCTCAACTTTTTGTTGAGGCAGATAAGGGAGTTTTTCCAGTCTTAGGACTTCACCTTATTCCGCATCAGTTTCCTTCTTCTGTTGTAGAGTTTGTTTATGGCAGGGGACCACCAGGTTGGCTTCCTTTTTTTGGAGGAGAGTGTCTTGGTTCTATTGGGTATGGCGAGATCCATGCATTTGTGTATGTTTGTACAGTGCATTGGTGTATGATTCTGCAGTCACACAACTATTCTCCATTTGCATGGATGCCATGAAGTTAGCCACCTCTGTTTTTAGGATCCCAAAGTTAGCTTTGGAGAACTTTTTCATGGTGGTTACCTTTGCTGGGGAGGGGGGTGTGTGGATTTCCAAGGTCATTAGTTTGTGGTTGGATCTAACTAGGGTGGAGCTGACTGTTGGTCAGAGCAAAGGTCGTCCATGTTAGTAATGATTAGGTCAAGGATGTTGCTACATCTAGTGGGGGTAAGAATGAGCTGGTCCAGGGCACTGGAATTAATGAACTCCAGAAAACATTGGGCAAGTGTATTGGTACATGAGTAGTTTACCCAGTTAATGGACGGGTAGTTGAAGTCGCCTAGTAAGAGAGTGTTAGGTTGGACTCTAATATTCTCCAGGGTGCTTAGGAACATGGAGTGCGAGTCTTGGAACATGGTTGGGGACCTATAGCAGGCTACGACCTAAATTGCTGTCTTACCCAATGTTAGCTGCACCTGCAATACCAGGCTACAACTCTTACCACACTTTTTGGCCACCAAACCAGGACCAAAACACTAAAGGTGGAGGACTGTCCATATTCACCAGAGATATTCACAACACCAGACTAGTTGCCCAACACAATACGTCTGAAATTCTCCAGGTGCAACTAACACTAGGTAAGACTGCAATCCAAATTGTAGCTTGCTACAGATCCCCCACCATGCCCCAAGATTCTCACTAAACATACTGGAAAATGTTAAGATACAAAAAAACACCCTAAAACTGGGTGATTTCACTACCCTGCCATTAACTGGGAAAACTACTCATGTACCAACACCTTTTCCCAACGGTTCTTGGAATTCATAAATTCCAACGCCCTGGATCAACTAAGCCTTAGTCCCACCAGGGGCTCCAATATCCTAGACCTGGTCATTACCACATGGGACATTGATACTCCACACCTATGGTCACCCACTCATTGGTCAGGTCTGACCATAAGCTAATCACCCTTGACATCCACATCCCAACCCCACCCGCCAGTAAGGAAACCTCCGTAAAAAACTTTTCCAAAGCCAACTTCATGCTACTCAAGTCAGAAGTGACAAACTTCATGACACCCATGCAGACTGGAATTGAAAGTTCGACTACTGAATCCTACACTAAAGCACTGTACGAGCACATTCACTCGTGCATGAATCGTGCCATCCCCAGTAGAACCAAGATGCTCTCCTCCAAAAAAAGGAAGCAAATCTGGTGGTCCCTTGCCATAAAAAAACTTTACAACAAAAGGAAGAATCCGTTGCAGAAAAGAGAAAAATCTCAAGATGCAAAAAACTCCCTTACCAGCCTCAGTAAGAAGCTGAGATCTGTCATAAAATCCTCCAAAGCTAGTTATGAAAATAAAATTGCCAAAGATTTCAAAGACAACCACAAGGCATTCTATAGCTAAGTAAATAATCTAAATGGCAATGCTCAGATCTGCTCTGAGCTACAACAAAATGGCATTAAATATACTGATCCCAAGGATATTGCCAGTATCCTGGCTGATCGATTCAGTGCAAACTTCACCCCCCCTCACCCCCTAAAAGGCCCATGTCAATACTGAAAGATTGCCAAATTCTGGTAATAATGGCAACACAGGTAAAAAAACGCACTCTCCAAAGCTAGGAATACAGCATCCATGGGACCAGACAACATCCCAGACTACATGAACTATAAAATGAACTGGCACCTCACCTAAGTGTCATGTTTAATCATAGCTTCACCTCAGGCTTTGTGCCCACTGAGTAGCGCACAGCTACAGTTATCCCACTCCACAAGGGGGGATCCACCATGGATCCCGGGAACTACCGCTCCATCAGCATGATGAGCCTGATCTGCAGGACCATGGAATGTATTATCATGGAACTTATAAACAAAGACATTGGCAACCTTCAAACACTGTACCCCACGCAGTTTGGGTTCATGAAGGGGCGATCTTGTCTCCCGAACCTGATTAACTTCTTTGAATCAGTCTCCAGAGCCATGGACAAGGATAAAGTGGGCCACACAGCCTATCCGGACCTTGCCAAGGCCTTCGACACCATCCCCCACTCTGGAATCATAGATAAACTTACTAAGCTGGGCATAAATCCGTACATCACTCGATGGGTTGCCAACTGGCTTACTGACAGAGCCCACACCATAAAAGTAGCCAACTCCAAATCCAGCTCCAGACAAGTGGAGTACCTCAGGGTTCAGTCCTGGGACCACTTTTGTTTGGCATCTACTTCTCTGAAGTACAGGCCAACACTAAGGGACTCTGGCTAACTAAGTTTGCAGATGACTGCAAACTGGGAGCCATTATTGAATCCCAAATGATGTGGATATTCTACAAAAGGGCCTTACAGAAACAGATGCTTGGTGCCAGAGCCATTGGCTCTAGCTCAATGCCAAGAAATGTATAGTTATCCCCTTTGGGAAAAGAACATGTACCCGTGAATTACCATATAGGTGGCAGTACACTAAACACTGAAAGTGTGATAAGAGACCTAGGGACACAGGTGGACAGTGGTCTCACCTTTGATAACTACATCACCACAACAGTCAGGAAATCCTTCTATGTGGCACACCTCATCATTAAGGGCTTTTCATCCAGAAAAAGGAGGTCATTGTCCCACTGTACTCATCCCTCATTAGACCCATTATAGAATACAACACCCTATTTGGTATGTACCTCTCAAGACATCTGCAACAACTGGAAAGACTGCAGAAATACCTCCCTAAAAGAATCACAGACCTAAAGCAGATGCCTTATGCTGACCATCTAAAAAAACTCCAACATACAAGGCCATGTCAAACTCAGAGCAGTTGGTCATGCTACACTTAAAGAAATCCCAATCCCTCAGAGGCACACACTCCAGGGATCTAAACTTTGTCATCACAATGAACAAATCATGCTGGAGTGATAGGTTCCTGGCCCAGAGACTCCCCAGACTCTGGAACAGACTGCCCATACATGTCAAACAGAGTCCCTCTTTGTCCCTCTTCAAAAGGAGCCTTGATGATTGGATGGGAGATAGGAAATTCACCCCAGGGATCATGTCAGTTGCCCTGCTAGACAGTGGTCCAGGGAAGTAAATACTGTGGGAAGAAATAGCCAGGGAATCGTTATGTCTAGGCTTGTATAGGCCCTAGGGCCAATAGCCTAGTACCAACCTATGAACCTATGAAGTATCTCTGATGCATTATGTTGGGCTATCAGTCTAGAGGTGTGCACATCCTTTATGAATATGGAGACACCACCGCCTTTGGAGCTTTGGTCTAAGTTTTGGGGCCGAAAGGTGTGGAATGAGTTATAGCCTGGTAGTGCAGGGGTGCTTTCTGCCGCTTTGAACCAGGTGTCTGTTACAGCTCAAATGTCAATGTACTCCATTTTAAGGAGTGCCTCGAGCAAGTGCATTTTGAGATTTAGACTTCTAGCGTTGAGCAATATGACCCTCAGATTGCATTTGTTTGTAGCTGTTATGGTGGTAATTTGGCCTTTGGAGCACCACCTAAAAAGGCACTATAGGGGTGGCAAGAGCCTTGGCCAGTATCTGGAAGCCCAGCGGTGACAGATGCAGGACATCTCTGACAAAGTATCTAGGTCTGTCAATCATGTCATCCCAGGCAGACAGATACTGGATCCCCTTAGAATGATACCAGAAACTTAGCCAATAGTTGAAATCAATCATTTTCTGCTTGTACTGTGGTATCTTTCTGGGTGATGGTAGGATGCTGCTCAGGGCTAGGGTCATACCTGCCTGGGCTACATAATCCAAGAGCTCCTCCCTGTCTCTTTTCATGTAGTCCTGGGAGGTGCATCTCAGGTCATTCACACCCACATGTACAATCACAGAGTCATATTTGTACCTGTTGTTGAGCGACCTGAGTGCATGCATTATGTGTTGGATCCTAGCAACTGACAGGCAGCTGACTGTTACTTTCTCCTTATTCAACATAGTGAGTGGGACATCAGTGTGCCGCACTATCGAGTCACCTATGACTAGTGTGTTGGGCATGCTGTTTTGCCTTAGGGGCTTTGGTTGAGTGGCACGGTGTTTAGGAAAGTTATGTGTCTCATGATTAGTGTTGTATTGTTGTATTGTGTTGTGGTGGTCGAGTGCATTTCTGCCTTGGAGGGCTTTGCTGCTTGGGTAGGTTTTTATTGAGATCCTGCTAGAAGGTGGGTAAGTGGTTTCTGCTTTTATGTGAAGGCAGTGCTGGTGTGTATTCCAGAGGGCTATGTGTTCCATGTGGTGTGGTGCAAGTATTGACCTTCTCCTCTTGACCAATTATTCCGGTCTTGGCAGGAGAGTGTGTGGCTTCCAGTTTGGATATATAAGTGCATCTCTCGCAAGTCTGAGTGTTGGAAGGTAAGAGGAAAGGGTTGTCAGTGTACATGAGACAGTTGCTACATTGCCTCAGGATCCCCAGGTTCACTAGGTTAATAGGAGAAAGCACAGGGAACTGACCTTTAGACATGCCTGGCGGGATGGGCATTGATAATAAGTACTATATCTATTTCATTGTAGAAAGTTTAGTGCTGGTAGCACTTGTGTGCTACAATAACTGCTACAAGAAGTCTGGTAAAGTGCTAGACTAATAAGCTAGTATAAGTGCAGGAGAGGAGAGAACTAGTAGATCTAAGGGAAAATTTGAAGAGCAGGCTCTGGCACCATTCAGATGCATTCAAACAGTCCTGGATACAGCAAGTCTGTATCTGGACTAGACTAGTTACAGGAAAGGTGGGAAACAAGAGCAAATGTGGACTTTTAAACCAGAAAGTTGAGAGAGATGGAAAAACTGCCCAAACGGCCAATAAGCTACAATTTCTGGGCCAGGAACCACTTCTCTTGTGGTAGATAGGCTACCTAGTTCTTACCACTCACACTGATAAGCTAGAAGGCTTCCCTCCAACACAGAAATGTTTGGGGGGGGGCTAAGGAGCTTACAAACAGTCCTGGATACAGCAAAGCTGTATCTGGACTGGAGTAGTTACAGGAAAGGGGGGATACAAGTGCAAATGCGGGCTTTTAAATCAGAAATTAGAGAGAGATGGAAAAACTGCCCAAGCGGCCAGTAACTACAAGTTCTGGACCCAGAAACCACTCCTTATGTGGTAGATAAGTTACCCAGTGCTTACCACTCCCACTGATAAGCTAAAAGGCTTCCCTCCAGCACAGAAGGCTTGGAGGCTCAGGAGCTTACAAACAGTCCTGGATACAGCAAATCTGTATCTGGACTAGACTCGTTACAGGAAAGGGGAAAAACAAGCTTAGAATTTTTTTCTTTAGTAAAGTGGAAAAGGAGAAAGCTGGAACAGAAGTTAATTCAAGGTTAAGAATCTAAGTGGGTTGGCCTTCACAAATGTTCTCTCTCTGTTAGGTAGAATGAACTAATCAAACACATAAAGATCCAAGCCAAGCAGGAGGATATGCCCCTTCACAGTGAGCAATGCACCAAAAACTCAGTCCAATAAATCAAAATACTGGAGTTTATTCAATAAACAGATGAATGCTTTCGCCCTGACCACTTCAGAACTTCATCAGATAATTAGTCTTTCTAATACATTTTATACTAAAGATTAAAAAAGTCATAGCTAGTTAATAGATTAATTTAAAATGACACACCCCCTTAAAGAGAAACACATACTGAATAGAGTTCTTCTACATAAGAATACATTAAACAGTCTGTTAAAATAGACCATAAATACAGTCAAAATTCATATTTAAATATGCTTTATATAACAAAAAATGTATATAAATATATGTATATTTAAAAGTTTAATTAAAACGTTATTTAATTGTTTATTATCTTTCTAAGGCCTTCAATTTTAGAAGGGAACTAATGGAAATATGGTCATTCAAACCTGGCCAGCTGGATGCATCAAGTCGCTGCTGCCAGTATAGTTCCCGCTTCTCTAATAATAGGGACCAAGCACGACCCCGGAGTTCTGTTTTTATGTTATCAATAATAATAAAATGAAAGGAATGTCCAACATTTTCCATTATATGTTTACTAAGTGTGTTAGTGTCCTTTTTCAATTTTATGTCATGTAAATTTTCATAGATTCGATTTTTTAACTTACGATCAGTTTTACCTATATAAAAACAATTGCGAGAGTTGCATAAAGCACAATAGATAATCCTTTCAGAGGCACAATTATACTACTGATGGATAATTACCTCAATATTGTTAATCTGGAGAACATTCCCTTCCTTTATGTGTTTACAGTAATTACACATTGCACATTTCCTCATGTAGCCATCATTACTCTGACATCGATTTCATTTCAAAAATGTTTTTAAGATTTCTACCCTTCTTAAATACCGTAGTAGGTTGAATACCTATATACGGTCTAATACCCTTCTCATGGTTCAATATGGACCAATTCTTCTCAAGAATTTTTCTTAATGTGTGACTGTCATTAGTATAAATGGTGATAAAATAGGTCTTATAATCCCTTTTCTCTTCCTTATTTCTGTTGTTAGATAAATTAGATATAGTGGTATAAGTAACTATGTTAGTATCCGAGTTAGTTAATAAAGGGCAAAAAAAACTCTCTCTCTCTTTTATTCACTACTTCCAGCATAATATCCATAATAAACTTGCATGGATAACCTCTTCTTAAAAATATACACTTCAAGTTATCACATTCACTTAAAAAATCTTCCATATTAGAAACCATATGGGCAGCCTGAACACATTGTCCTTTTACAATGGCTTTCTTTTGTTTCCAAGGATGTGTGCTAGAGTAATGAAGTAAGGAATTGGAATATGTTTCCTTTCTATAAACGTTTGACACAAATTTGTTGTTCCCATAATCTTTAATTAAAAGGACATCTAGAAAAGGTAACTGTCCCATGCCAAAATTATATGTAAACTTTAAAAATGGTGAAGTCGAATCCATATAATTAAGTAAATCCTTAATATATTCTAAGGGGCCATCCCATAAAATAAAAATGTCATCCAGGAAGCAGGTATAACATTTTACATAGTCAAAAAAAAAAAGAAGACGTGAAAAGAAATTTCTTGTCCCATTGGCATAAAGACCCCCACATGAGGAACCCATTGCCACACCCCCTCCTGTTGTAAATAAATTTCATGATTGAAATAAATAAAATTGTTTCTCAAGACAAGTTCAGGTAATTGAGTGCATGCCTGAACATTATTGTGTTCAACACCTTTTTCATACAAAAATTCCAAAAAACGGTCCAAACCTGTACTGTGGGGAATGATAGAATACAAATCTTTAATGTCAGTAGTCAAGAGAACATATGTAGTTTTAAAGGGGATGTTGTTGATAAGTTGCAAGAAACTCCATGAGTCTTTGCAAATGTGGAGTTCCTTATACACCAGATCTTTAAGCTTAATATCAAGACATTTTGCAATTGGGTGTGTAATGCAACCTTTTCCATCTGCAATGGGTCTCATAGGTGGTTGTTCAAGGTTTTTATGCAGTTTGGGTAACGCAAACATAACTGACATCCTGGGATGTGACACTGTTAAATAATTTAGAACATCAATGGTGATAGAACCCTCAATAAATAAATCTTGTAACTCATTTTTAATTTTTTTATAAGCTCCATGCAGATGGAGGATTTTGTATAGGCCTTCCCATTAAGAATATATAATATTTTGTTGGTATAATCCTCATGATTCATAAGTACTACCGCCTTCCTTATTTGTTTTCATTATTCTAACTAAATCCAGTACTTTTTTAATGTCTTGTAAAACATCATACACATTTTTGTCCATCTGTCTATGTTGGTTAGTCCGTAAAAAATTGTGACTGTCTAATTCGCATATTCTCACAAAGAGTTGAATGATGGGATGAAGTGGAGGGTTATATTTACTGGACATGGCCAATGGATTAATAAAGTCTTCTGAAAAGGAATTCTGAAATAATACCTTAAAATTCAATTTACGTGCATATAACTTTAGGTCTATAAGTGTGTTGGAAATATCTGTATGTTGTGCTGGTACATAGGTAAATCCTTTTGCAAACAGATCACAATGTTTAGTTTCAACTGGAATATTGGAAAAGTTATATACTTTAAAATCCCCCTCTGAATTGGTAATAAAAAAAATGGGGCAATACATAATCAATACTGTCACCTAATAGTAAAGGTGAAATATCGCTTAATTCCTGTTGGTCCATGTTTGATTATGAGGCTCTCTCTCCCCCTCCTGTTGAACTTTCCTCTCATGTTCCATTGAGTACTGGGGGGTTGTGAATTCCCCTGATCTGCTTCTCAAGATTTGAAAAAAAGGACACTAATGCACTTAGTAAACATATAATGGAAAATGTTGGACATTCCTTTAATTTTATTATTATTGATAACGTAAAAACAGAACTCTGGGGTGGTGTTTGGTCCCTATTATTAGAGAAGATGGAACTATACTGGCAGCTGCGATTTGATGCATCCAGCTGGCCAGGTTTGAATTATCATATTTCCATTAGTTCCCTTTTAAAATTGAAGGCCTTAGAAAGACAATAAACAATTTAATTGTTTAATTAAACTTTTAAATATACATATATTTATATACATTTTCTGTTATATGAAGCATATTTAAATATTAATTTTTACTGTATTTATGACTTATTTTAACAGACTGTTTAATGTATTCTTATGTAGAACTACTGTATTCAATATGTGTTTATCTTTAAGGGGGTGTGTCACTTGAAATTAATTGATTAACTAGCTATGACGTTTTTTAAACTTTAGTATAAAATGTATTAGAAAGACTAATTATTTATCTGATGAAGTTCTGAAGTGGTCAGAACGAAACCGCTCATCGGTTTATTGAATAAACTCCAGTATTTGGATTTATTAGACTGAGTTTTTGGTGCATTGCTCACTGTGAAGGGGTATATCTTACTGCTTGGCTTGGCTCTTTATGTGTTTGGAAAGTTTGTCTGTCTTCTTTTTACTAGAATGAACTAATGGCACTAGACTGGGAGGAGTGTCCCAGATTAAATATACAGTATGGGCGGGAAACTGCAAAGCCAAGTATAAGAACAAGACAACAAGAGGAAGGGGATGGAAAACTATTACATCTACTAGCTGTAGCCACTAAATGAAAGTTTTAAACAGATAAAAGAGCAAGGAGACACCAGATAATGCGTTTAACTGAAAACAAATCAGTTATATGATACCTGACTAGAACACAGAAACATCAAAAAATCAAAAATGCACAGAAAAGCATGGCTAGAACACTCACAAACAGAAAATACAACTCTTTTGTTTGATTACTCTTACATTAGAACTGTTGCATTGATATTGATTAAATGTTATGTTTTTTGGTTGTATTTATACCATGATGAACTAGAAAATGGCCTTGGTGGATCAGTGGTCTACCTCGGTTCACCAACTTACTTTCTCTCTTCCCTCCAATGCCCTTTGTATTTGGATGCCAGGAAGTACTAGGCAAATTAATTTCTGGAACTGCACTTAATGGTTGTGGGAAAACTGGGGACAAAAATGAGATTGAAAATGTCTAACCTTCATTTATATCCTCTCATCTCTTATTATCCCTTTCTTCTTTCATGAGCTTCCTGTCATCTTTTGCATTTGGTTTGAATGGTTAGAGTTCCTTACCTAGTAAATGTTCATACCTTTCCACAAAACTGCATAAAACTGTTGAACCTCCTCAGAATGTTCAATAATAATAATAATAAGGTTTATCTTTGAAACACTGAAAGTTGGCTTTACGAACAGCCAGATGGGTGAACCATAAAGTCGAATCTGGACTGTCGAACGTCTCTGAATTTTAAAACTCAGCAAATCGAAGAGCAGATTCACTGAGTTTCAAACTCAGATGTAGAACACACACTGTAATGCAGGGGGGAAAGCCCCCTGCACCCCCTCACCCCCCTACTTTAATATTCCAACACTGAGGTTGCACTACAGTGGGGAAGGGATCCATTTCTCGATCCCCACTATGGTGCACTCCACACCAAAAATGCCGTATATGCACATTCGATGCATTTTTTCAACCATCCGCAAACTTGAAAACGTACTTACGCACAACTGTCTTTCAACAAGTTGTGTTTCAATGTTTCAAAGGTAAACCTAATAATAGTAATGATACCAGTTTCTCCTCTCTCAGCTCCAGATCATTAATTCTTATACCACCCTTCCTACTGCCCTACACTATCCCCTCTAATCTCCCATTATTCTCCCTCCAGACCACTCCGAAGCTCTACCCAAGACCTACTACAAATCTACAAACCAAGTCTAAATTTGGACATTATGTGTACAGTTATCACCCCACTACTGCCTGGAATAAGCTTCCACTAGAAATCAGGACCCTTATACATCCTAAACAATTTAAGACAGCCACTAAAGAATACTTCAAAAGTTACTGGTCCTGCCACTGCAATCTCCCTCCCTCCCTAAACATCCCCTACTTCCTATACCTTACACTACCTCTTTCCCATTACTCACTCTTCTCCCTAGCTCACTCTAATCTTCCTTTGACTACCCTTTCCACTGTCTTCTAAAATCTATAAAGCTAATCACCTCAGAGAAGGATTTAATAGTAATTGTCATGTCTTCATGCAACTACATTAAGACAAAACCAAGTTTTCTGTAACCACATACCAAAAAAAAAAACGGTTCTGTATTAGATCACCGAGCAATTAAAAAAGTGAACAGTGATTAATTGACCCTATGTAAGCGAAAGCTTACAATTTCGAACTGTCAGAACAGCGATTTTTTTCCTAGGCAAAACAAATTGCTGTTCCAACAAAAAAAAAAAAAAATCATACTTTAAACATTACATTAAGTGGGGGGCTTCACACCCCCACCTACTTAAATATAAATATACCAACTCTGAGACCGCATTACAGTGCCGAAAACAGCAAAGTAACGAAGCGGCCAAGCTAATTCGTTCCCAAGGAAAAAATTCGCTTAAAAGCCGCTTCAAAATTTTGCCATTTCAGGCTTTTGAGTTCGATCAAGACGCATTTGAAAGAATGCATCTTTGGTTTTCTAATAGGGAACCAAAAAAAATCTTATTGTTCTTTTTTTATATATATTGTAAAAGTCTTTGCTATACTCCTGACTATTAACACTGTATAAGGTATTACTACTAATTGCCTTGTAAACATTCTGTAACATTGCTATTTAATTGGTATATAATCCTTATGTATAATGAAAACTGTAAAATATGTTGGAACTTTTCTCCCCGGGCCTCCACTGAAAAAAAGAGCACTTCAACTCAGTCGACAAACCCAGTCAACAAATGTAAAAAAAAAAAAAAAAAAAATCAATCAATCAATCAGGTCTCTCCTTAGAAATGGCATTGCTCACACATCATCCAACTTGCAACTATTTCTGAAAATTTATATTTTATTTATTTAATTATTTGCTAAACTGAGCAAGTGGACTAATACAGCCATGTCACTAGTCACAAAGGCACCAATAAGGATTACATGCAAGGATAATTTATTGTAATTACTAAGCATTTTTTTTGGGGGGAAGGGGGGTTAGAATTACTTAAGGAAACTAATATAGATGTAGAAAGAACATGCAAAAACTTACAGTTTATACAGCTTTCTGTGATACACAACCCCACAAGACTTTTCCCCAGTCCAGTCTAAAATATTCTACCTTTAAGGATCTGCTTGGAGTGTATATCTATATCTATATATCTATCCACATACCTATATCTATGTATATATATATATATTTATGTTTGTCTTAGTCAATTGCAGTATAAAGCGCAAATCTCAAGTGTTATCAATATATATATATATATATATATATATATATATATATATATATCTTTATATTTATATATGCGTGTGGGTTAAACTGCTTCTGTTACTACTGCTGCTTTCCCACTTTTGGTCATATGAATCATTTCTGTTAGCCTCTGCTCTGTCTCCTACCACTCAGCACAGACACATCACAATTCACTTTTTTGGGATTATTTTGCTCTTATCTGTGACTGCAGCAAACATTTTTCTGCTCTGTCATGATTGAATTGGTAGCATTCTGCCACAAGCCACAGTGATTATAAGGTATGTAACATTGTTGTACAGAAAACCGGAAAATTAAACTGACAAGTTTTGTATTGAAATCCCCAGCTGAGTAGAGGTGGATAAGCCAGGGATTTGTTTAGAAAGAGCAGAGACAGACCTAAGCCAAGGGTCTGGCTTGGCTCTTAGAGCCCATTAAGAGCCGAGCCAGAGCTCATAAGATGGAAGGTAAAAGAGCGACAGTGAATAACACACAGACACACACACACACACACACACACACACACACACACACACACACACACACACACACACACACACACACACACTTTACTATTAAGAAATTGACGTATGGTCAGTTGCTTCCACATAAAGCCCTCCTGCCTCCCCTAGCTAAACAGATTTCCCCTTTCTGCATGTGTTACTTGTTTAAAAGTAAAGAAAATGCAAGACAGTAACTATGCACTTTAACCTGTGGCTCACAGGTACATACAGTGTCTCCTCCCCGGCGCATCATATGTCACTGATTAATAACGCAAAATCTTCCATTGCTTGATCTGACCAAAGCTGCAGTTCACTATGTCTGTTTATAACTTGCAGAATTAATGCATATGAGAAGTACATAAGTAACACATTACAGACTTAGTAGTGCTGAAAACCAAAGCTGTCATTAACATGGTATTGGAATGCAGTTTCAGTCACCTATAAGCAGGCATTCTGTATCCAATTAGGGGGGAGGAAGGTATAATTCTTCTTTTAGTCTACATAAAATGACACAAACCACAAATCATCATGAAAGAAGCACAACTCCTTCTGTAGCGTGATCATAAACATAGCTGTAAACACATGCAAATGTAAACACGTCTAGCTCTGTACCTCTTCTAGCCAGACACGCGTACACAATTATTGACATATACCTGACAGACTGCGAGAAAAAAACTGTAATAACAGTTCTAATCTTCTACTTAGTACTTCTGCAATTACTTCAACATGCGCTTAAACATTTATTATTTATTTTATTTTATTTTACATTTGTTTACCAGGATAGTAACTGGATACATGTCCATTTTCAGCGGAGACCCTGGGAGAAAAGCTCCACATAGTCAAACATACAAAAGATTACACAAGAAGTTTGAAAACAATTAGAATATATAAAAACAAAGTGGTAATATATCTTATGTACATTGGTTTAGTAACGTTCCCTAGCAGGGACTCACAGTTCTCATGGACAGACACAATTACAAGTAAGACTGTAACGCACACTTAGTCCCTAGTAGGGACTCACAGTTCTCATGGACAGACGCAATTACAAGTAAGATTGGATACATAACATGGTGATGTAGTTAGATGTTATGATTATTACTGATTATGCTATGATAATTACTGATTATGCTATTGTTTTATAACTTAATCTGGGCTGGTACATGGGCATAGCCAGTTCAATTTGAGATACTGTTTGAGTTTTTTTGAAGAGACTTTTGGAGGATTGTAGGGTTATATAGTTTGGCAAGGCATTCCAGGTTTTGCCAACAAAGTTGGTGAACAGGGATTCACCAGCTGAGTTATTAGCTTTGTGGGTTTGGACCAGTAATTTGTCGGCTGACCGTAGAGATCTCAGGTTGCTATATGACTTAATAATGTTTATAAGAGAGGGGGTATCTTTAGGGTGGTACAGAACTTTGTACGCTATTAGGAGTCAATTGAATTGAAATAAGATGGGTAGTTCTAGCCGTTCTAGTTATTTCAAGTTCTGGCAGTGATGGGTTCTATAGGTGGAGCCAGTGGCGAATCTGGAAATATGGTTGTAGGTATGGGACAGCTTACTTAGTTCGGTTTTATTGAGGTTTGAGAGTACAGGTGAGGCATATAAAAGAGTAGAGAGTAGGTGTGATTGGGCAATTTCAGTCCTAGCCAGTGGGGTTAAGAGTGTCTTGTTTCTATAAAGTGATCCAAGCTTCTTATTGATGGTCTGTATAGTTTTGTTGACCTGTAGGTCAAATTTCAGATTATTGTCTATGATAACCCCTAGAAGTTTAGTGTGTTGATCTGGGGAGATAGTGGTGCCATTGTTAGACGTGACAGAGAATGAAAGCGTGGCAGATCTACTAGTGGGGGATGAAGAGTAGAAGTTTAGTTTTATTGGGGTTCAGCAGTAGGCATTGGTTGGTGAGCCAGTTCTCAATAGTTTTAAATGTATTTTGGGTTAAGATTTGTAGTTAGGATGGGGAAAGGGCTGAACAGATGAGAGTGGAATCATCTGCATATTGAACAGAGGTAGCTTTAGGGATAGCAGTGTGACGATTATTGATAAAAATAGAGAAGAGTAGTAGGCCTAGTATGGAGCCCTGATGGACACCAAGTGTGAGAGGTAGCTGACTGGAGAGCTTGTCCTGCCATAGTAACGCCTGTTGTCTACAAGTTAGGTAGGACTGGAACCATTGGATATTGTGTGTTGAGGGAAATGGATTTTAGAGAAAGAATGAGAAGTTCATGGTTGACCATGTCAAAGGCTTTTGATAGGTCAAGGAAGAGGGAGGAGGTTGGCCTGTTGTCATTTCTGTTATTGTTTATGGCATTAGTAAAGGAAAGGAGGGCTGAGGTGGTGCTGTGGTATGGCCTGAAGCCATGTTGGGAGTTGGATAGTAAGTTATTCTGTATAAGGTATTGCATTAGTTGCTTGTGTGCACATTTCTCCATTATTTTGGCTAGTGGGGAAAGAATGGCAATGGGTCTATAGTTGGACATGTCTATTGAGCTACCACCTTTATGGAGTGGATGCCATGGGATATTTTCCAGAGGTAGGGGATACCATTTTTGGATAAGGTTCTGTTGATAAGGATAGATATGGGATATGCACTGGCATCTGCAGCTATTTGTAGGTACTCTGCAGGGAGGAGTTCAACAGCAAGGGTGGTAGGTTTTAGTTTTTTTAGGAGAATTTTGATAAAACTAGTGGATATTGGTTGGAGGCTAAATTCGGGGCGATTTGTGGATAAATTAGGTGTGTGGTTTAAGTTTGTGGAGGTTATGTGATTTGCTAGGGATTGGATTGTTTCCGTAAAAAAGTTATTATAAGCGCTAGCTATAGTCTCTGGGGAACTATGGGTATGGTTAGCTGGGTTTGGGGTGGTAAAATGTCCTGGATGAAGTAGTTGATTTAAGCCTGCCCAGAACTTTTGGGGGTTGTTTTGGTGTTTTTGTTGGAGATTATGGTAGAAGCTTTTTTATCCAGTAAAATAGATGTTTTGTGTCATTCCTGAGTTGTCGATATTTTAGATGGTCAAGTGGGGCTTTGCTTGTTCTCCAGCTGGCCCAGGCTCTGTTTCTAGCTTTGATTTTAGATTTGGTCTCTTTTGTGAGCCATGGTGCTGTGTTTGATCTAGATTTTATTGTATGTGCTGGAGCATGGGAATCAATGATACTTAGAAACATGTCTACATCAACATCATATTGAGCAATACTTTACGGTAATAATGGTCCACATCATTTTAATGTCAGGTTCCCAACACTGCCAGCTACTTCTCTATTTTCTGAACATATTCCCCTCCTCTCAGCTTAACTACAGAAATTAAATGTAATGGCCATTTATTTGCATATTTGTTTCAATGTGTAATATAGCTGATCAGCATTTCAGACAGATTTTAAAGCAGAGGATGGACAGTGTTCCCTTAATACAAGGATGTCAGTGTTGTTAAGGTTGTTCTCATAGCTCTCAAGGTGCTTACACCTGTTTCTGTAAGCCTACTCTGTATGATACAAACACTTTAGAGAGAACAGCCACTTGAGTATTGCTTGTTGTGGTTGTCAGAGCAATCAGAAACTGTTGCAAGCCATTAGCAGCTAACAATTATTGCTTCCTCCTGCAGTCATAGGGTGTGTGCATGAAGTCATGTAGTTACCTACACCATATTTACATCCCATACACCAAGTGATGTTTTGGTATTCAGGAACGTTAATGATTTCACACCTCATTTGCATCTTCACAGTGCTCAGAGGGCTGAATCGACACTATAGGAAGATAATGGTGTAACTATGGAAGTGGAGGGAGGATTGAATACAGGCAGAGCATTGTAATAGTTACTTAGAGGAGATTCTTCTACAAATCAGTGCACTATTTTTAAGTTATATTTGTCCCCTACACATATGTTCATTATTTGGAATATATTTCAGTACGCAATGGGAACAATTGCGATGCATACAAATGTTATGCTGCTGTACTGCACATATAGCAATTCTTAGTGTACCTCCCACCACCCTATGCAAATGATGATGACTATGCCATGGGCCATGAAACTACAGCCCCCCAGCTTGAACTATTTACCTTGCATACTCCCATTCAGTCCAGGGAAGTTCCTATATCTAATAGTTCTTCTATTGATGCCCCCACCGTTAAGGACTTGGATGGTGTATTCCGGGCCCCGTCTATCAACATTTTGTCTTAAGTCCATTCAGAAGGGAGAGAAATGGGGTCATTGAGTAACCAACTCATTTCATTAGAGTGGCTTTGCAAAAAATAAGTCACTACAACTAGATATTGAGTTTTTAACTAAGTCTATTTCCTTAAACCAAGTTCCTAAAGATTTACAATTATGGAAATATCTGGGGGGGGGGCACAGACTACAGCTCTGTGATGCACCAGGGACTTATTGATTTATTTGACAGGACTGGATTTGAGTTGAGGAATATTATTAAATGGGATAAATGTAAGTTGATAAAGCTTAACAATGACATTAATAAACTGATGGCATGGCAAATAGAGATACTATATACATATATAATGATTTTAGTACATAGGAGGCCCTAAATGAGGATGGGTGAGAATATTTTTTAGAACACGCCCCAACTGAGGTGTTCAGAACACCTGAGGAATCGGGGATGCCAAGCCTCACAGGGTCGCTCCAACAACCAGACATTCCACAGAGACACATCGACAGGGAGAGAGAGATCGAGCTATTAGATGCACAGTTTGATGTGCTTACCATAGATTCTTTGGATCTTGAAAAAATGGAGCACAAGTTATGTGTTGCCAGGGATTTCCTGTATACAATCTAAGTGACTTTATTGTTCAAAATGCACATTTTAAACTATTAAGTAGAGGCTTTAATTCTGTACTTGTATATGAACCTGACTTGGCAAAATTATTGATTAATTTGAAACTGTTCACTAGACAGTTGAATTTGCGTTTGTTCTTTTCAAGCCACGATGAAGTGCCTAACATAAGTACATCATCGTTGAAATGTAAAAGTGTTTTTATACCCCCATGCAACCCATTGGTATATGCATTTAAGTGCATGTGTGAGATGGAAATTAGAAAGATTTATAATTCAAACACCAGTTTTCTGGATTAATTTTTGAAGAGAGATCACGTTTAAAAGATTTAATTAGAAACAAGGATTATAGGATTATGAAACCAGATAAAGGTGGAGGTGTGGTTATTATGACACATTTTGATTATGTATGTAAAATGTGAGATATTTTGAATGACACCTCTACCTATGAAAGGGCATCTAGATATGAGATTAATAGAGCATATGCCAAGATAGATATGTTGGTCTATGATGCCCTTAACTAAGGTCAATTACAAAATCGGAATTTGATTATTTAACAATTGAGGCCCCGATAATTCCAGCTGTGTTTGGAATACCCAAGATACACAAAAATCTAAATGATCCTCCATTTAGACCTTCTGTGGCAGCTAAAGGATCAAGGACTGAACCTTTAGTGGCCCACATTGATCATTATTCAAAAATGGTCTTACAAAACAAAACACGTGTTTTGCGTGACTCTTGGCATTGTCTTCAACTTTTGAGACGCATTGATATCAGACAAGAATTTGTATTTTTAACCATAGATGTGGTCAATCGCTTTTCTGTTATACCTCATGATATTGGTTTAGATTTTTGTATCCATAGTTTGAGAGCGAGTGGAATTATTAATGATGACAAGGTGAATTTTTGTTGGTTGATTTGAAAAATAATTTTCTTTTTTGTGAAGAAGAATTTTTTCAGCAAGTTACGGGTATTGCTATGGAGGTGAAATGTGTTCCTGGTTTTGCCAATTTGGTGTTGGCAGAGTGGGAGAAAAGGTTTGTCTTTTCCTCACCTTGCATGTCCAGAATCTTGATTTTTTTTTTGAGATTTTTGGATGATATATTGATACTGTGGGCAGGCGGTGAAGAAGAAGCAAAAGATTTTATGGATTATTTGAACAACACTACTCAATTCTTGCCATTTATGTACAGATTGCACATGACCGAGATTGATTTTTTTAGATATTTTGTTGAAAAAAGTTGACTGGTGAGTTGACATCTAGTATATTTAGGAAAAAGACTTATTCTAACACCCTTTTACAGTTTAACAGCTGCCATCCACCACACCAAAAAAGAAGTGTAGTAAAAGGACAGATGGTTAGATTGTCAAGATTAGTCAGTGATGATGAAAAGTTTGAAGAAGAGATGGCCATTTTAATAGGGATGTTTAAATATAGGGGCTACCCATTACGTTTCTTGTTAAAAATAAGGAATGAGATTGCCAAGTACCGGACAACTAAATTCACCCCAATCCTAAAAACAATGGAGACTACATGTCTGGAAATAAACCAAATTTCCCATGGTAGTGATATAATGATCATCCAGTCATCATTATCATCTTCTTTCGGCTGTTCCCATTAGGGGTCACCACAGCAGATCACCTGTTTCCATTTCTTCCTGTCCTCTGCATCTTGCCCTGTCACACCAACCACCTGCATGTCCTCTCTTACCACATCCATAAACCTTATCTTAGGCCTTCCTCTTTTCCTGTTACCTGGTAGCTTCATCATCAGCATCTTTTTCCCAGTATACTCAACATCCCTCCTCAGCACATGTCCAAACCAATGTAATCTTGCCTCTCTGGCTTTGTCTTCAAACCTTCCAACCTGGGCTGACCCTCTAATATACTTATTCCTAATCCTGTCCAACCTTGTCACACCCAGTGCAAATCTTAATATCTTAAACTCCTGCCTTTTTGTCAATGCCACTGTCTCCAACCTATATAACATAGCTGGTCTCACTACCCTCTTGTAGACCTTCCCTTTCACTCTTACAGGTACTCGTCTGTCACAAATCACTCCTGACACTCTTCTACATCCACTCCCTCCTGCCTGTACTCTCTTCTTCACCTCTCTTCCACACTCACCGTTACACTGAACTATTGACCCCAAGTATTTAAACTCATCCACCTTTGCCACCTCTACTCCTTGCATCCTCACCATTCCTCTATCCTCCCTCTCATTCACACACATATATTCTGTCTTAGTCCTGCTGACCTTCATTCCTCTTCTCTCTAGAGCATATCTCCATCTCTCCAGGGTCTCATCCACCTGTTCCCCTACTCTCACTACAGATCACAATGTCATCTGCAAACATCATAGTCCACGGGGACTCCTGTCTGATCTCGTCTGTCAACCTGTCCATCACCATTGCAAATAAGAAAGGGCTCAGAGCTGATCCTTGATGTAACCCCACCTCCACCTTAAACACATCTGTCACTCCCACTGCAGACCTCACCGCTGTCACTCTACCCTCGTACATATCCTGTACCACTCTTACATACTTCTCTGACACTCCTGACTTCCTCATACAATACCACAACTCCTCTCTAGGCACCCTGTCATATGCTTTCTCTAAGTCTACAAAAACACAATGCAACTCCTTCTGACATTCTCTGTACTTCTCCATCAACACTCAGCAAACATCACATCTGTAGTGCTCTTTCCCGGCATGAAACCATACTGCTGATCACAAATCATCACATCCCTTCTTAACCTAGCTTCCACTACTCTTTCCCATAACTTCATGCTGTGACTGATCAATTTAATCCCTCTGTAGTTACTACAGCTCTGTACATCACTCTTATTCTTAAAAATCAGTACCAAAACACTTTTTCTCCATTCCTCAGGCATCCTCTCACTTTCTAAGATTTAATTAAACAATCTGGTTAAAAACTCCACTGCCATTTCACCTAAATACCTCCATGCTTCCACAGGTATGTCATCTGGGCCAACAGCCTTTCCATTCTTCATTCTCTTCATAGCTATCCTTACTTGCTCCTTGCTAATCCATTGTACTTCATGATTCACTATCCCTACATCATCCAACCTTCTCTCCCTCTCATTCTCTTCATTCATCAACCCCTCAAAGTACTCTTTCCATCTCCTCAACACACTCTCCTCGCTTGTGAGTATGTTTCCCTCATTATCCTTTATCACCTTTACCTGCTGCACATCTTTCCTAGCTCAGTCCCTCTGTCTAGCCAATCGGTACAGGTCCTTTTCTCCCCCCTTAGTGTCCAACATTTCATACAACTCTTCATATGCCTTATCCTTAGACTTCACCATCTCTCTCTTTGCCATGCACCTCATCTCCTTATACTCTTGTCTACTTTCTTCATCTCTCTGACAATCCCACTTCTTCTTTGCCAACCTCTTTGCCTGTATACTCTCCTGTACTTCCTCATTCCACCACCATGTCTCATTGTCGTCCTTCCTCTGTCCAGATGTGATACCAAGGACCTTTCTAACCATCTCCCTTACTAGCTCTGCTGTAGTTACCCAGCTATTTGGTAACTCTTCACTGCCACCCAGTGCCTGTCTTAACTCATCCCTGAACTCCACCTCACAATTACTCTTTTTCAATTTCCACCATTTGATCCTTGGTGCTGCCCTCACACTCCTCCTCCTCTTCTTGATCACCAACATCATCCTACAAACCACCATCCTATGCTGCCTAACTACACTTTCTCCAGTCACCACTTTACAGTCTCCATTATCCTTCAGACTGGCCCTCCTACATAAGATATAATCCACCTGTGTGCATCTTCCTCCACTCTTGTATGTCACCCTATGCTCCTCTCTCTTGTTAAAATACGTATTCACCACAGCCATGTCCATCCTTTTCGCAAAATCCACTACCATCTGACCTTCTGCATTCCTTTGGTTAACACCATACCTACCCATCACTTCCTCATCCCCTCTGTTCCCTTCAACAACATGCCCATTGAAATCTGCTCCAATCACCACTCTCTCACCCTTGGGTACTGTCATCATCAATTCATCCAATTCACTCCAAAATTTGTCTTTCTCATCCATTGCACACCCAACTTGTGGAGCATATGCACTAACAACATTCATCATAACACCATCAATTTCTAGCTTCATAAACATCACTCTATCCGACACTCTTTTCACCTCCAAAACACTCTTAGCATACTGTTCCTTCAGAATAACTCCTACGTCATTTCTCCTCCCATCCACACCATGATAAAACAATTTGAACCCACCTCCAATACACCTAGCCTTACTCCCCTTCCACCTGGTCTCTTGCACGCACAATATGCCAACCTTCCTTCTGTCCATCATATCAGCTAGCTCTCTCCCTATACCAGTCATACTGCCAACATTCAAAGTTCCAACCCTCACTATCACAGTCCTAGCCTTTCTCCTCTCTTCCTGCCTTCGGCCATGCCTTCCGCCTCTTCTCCTCCTTCGGCCAACAGTAGCCCAATTTCTGCCAGCACCCTGTTGGCTAACAATACTGGTGGCGTTCGTTGTTAACATACGCCTCGACCGATCCGGTATGGAAATATTTACTCGTGACTGCATGAAATGATTTGGTGAAGTTTTACGCCGAATGCCCTTCCTGACGCAACCCTCCCCATTTATCCGGGCTTGGGACCGGCACAAAGAAATGCACTGGCTTGTGCATCCCCAGTGGCTGGGTTATAATGATCATCCAGTATAATCAAGAAATGCCCTTATTTGCTTTGAAACTTAATATGATTTGGGATGGAGTATTTGATGTAGATTTAAAATCAAAATTGGGTTTGAAACCCAAAGTAGCATATAGTAAAGGAAGGAATATCAAGGAAATCTTGGAAATGCAGAATGACAGGAAAGTTAAGGGGTATAGATCCCAAATGAGTAAGTGTCAAACCTGTATTTATTGTAAATTTATTAATGAAGGACCCTATGTTACTATTGCAGGATATTTTACAATGTCCTGGTCACTGTAACTGTGCCAACAAAATGGTGGCTTATGTAGCAACATGTATAATATGTCCAGGATTTTATGTAGGTAAAACTATAAGGAGATTAAGGGACAGGATTGCAGAACATGTTAGGGACATTAAAAACAAAAAAAAATAACCAGTCCTTTATACTTACATAACACTACATGTGTTAATTTTAAAAGGTTCCTATTTTTTATTATTGACAAAATACATATTAATGAGAGGGGTGGTGATCCCAAATTGGAAGTAGAAGAGAAACAGAGTGGCAGTTGAGACTTAATGCTAAAACTGTGCCTGATATTAATGATAATATTTGTATCTCATCTATACTGAAACAAAGGGCAACACAATTATGAATGTGATGCATTTTTGGTTGTTATTCTGTTTTGCATGTATTTATTTTTTTATAAATGCTGTCCGCAAGATATTTATTGAAATAGATTTTAGGTATTTTAGGTAATTTACATGTGTGTAATGTTAGGTTAGTTGTTTAAATAGTTATTCCTGAGCTTCCACAAATTCTTTATCTTTGTATTTGTATTTATATTTTTAATTATCAAAGGAAGTCACGATGTACCTATTGTATTTAAACTGAGGAAGTATGAATATGTCCTTCGACTCTGATGATGCCTGATGAGTGCGGGCGAAAGCTCTTAGTTGAGGTGACACTGTTTTTATTTTTATGATTAATAAACCATTTCCGCTTCATTCTTGCCATTTATGTGGTTATTATTTGGTGGTTGTTCAACGGGAATTGTTTTTTCATTTTGGTTATACCATGGGCTTTGTTCATTTCTGCTTGACTTAGAGTTGCCTATATGTATGATGCACAGATTGTATAGGTAGGAAACTGACAGTATGCAGGTAGTTTATCTTTTTGCACATTTGCTTCTGTATTACAGGTTCCACTTTCACCTTGACATTACTGCAGGTAGGAGTCATGTGCCTTGGGGTTGTCTCTGTCTGATGCTATGCATACATAGACATTACACAAGTAAGTAACATTTATGGACATTGGATGGCATTACTTTTGATATTTGATGTTATATAGTATTGTATGCACATCTGGCTCAAAACAGTTTGCTGCATCCTGCTGTTTATTTGTATATTATAGCACATAGTGTATCTTAGGTGACTGTTTAGTACCTATAGTATTGTATGCATTTCCTGCTCAAAACAGTTTGTTGTAATCCTGTTGGCTTTGTATAATGTGACACAGTGCCTACTGTAAGCCCTACTAGAAGGCTACACTGTAACTACTTTAATAATTATGCTTGTCTCTTATGTGTGATGTACTAACTGTGTAACTGGAGTTTTTCATATCCAGTCGGACTATTTCGGTCTACAAATGTAAAATAATATAAATAAATAAAAAATAAATGTGCATGTGCTTAGGTTGTTATGTGTATTCCTTCGCTGGTGAGTTTGTGTGCTATCATTTGCCTCTTACAGTAGTTGCTGGGTGTGTGCTCTGACCTTTGTGTCTTAGTTGGTGAGTGTATTTGCTATCCTTTGCTTCTTAATGAGGGCAAGGGTATATTGTGCACACCTACATCTGCTGGCTCCCTCTGCAGCTGGAGGTTCCCTGTCAGATTCCTTGTTTGTATGTATGGGAGATGCTGGTCCTGCCTGTGATCCATGAGTGTTTGGCTCTGGCCCTTGCTGTCCCCAGTGCAGCTGTTTCTTTCAGATGATATTGTGCAACATGGCACAGACTGTGAGAATTTATGCAGAGGTGCCTGGGTTGTACTGCAGGCACTCCCTTGATGTGCCTAGGCAATGGAAGCATGACTTCAGCATAGCAAACACATGCTTTCTGATATTTCTAGCTTGAGCATGGACATTATTTTATCCTTTTTCTGTGGGTGTATGTGCATTTCTGATGGGTGTCATGAGCCACAGTTCCAGTACATAATCTGCATTACCCAGTAGATGGCCTTGTGGGACATCACCCCTAGCAAACTTTGTGTAAAGCCATGAGTTGAGCCATATGTGTGAGTTGTGATAACTGCCTGGATTGCCTGCACAGACTTTGAGGATAATCCCTTGGGCATTATGGGCAACCTGGCAGTTGAATGAGTGGAACCCCTTCCTATTGATGTGTGTCCTTTCCTATTCACCAGGTGGTGCTTTTATTTCTACATGAGTGCAGACTATAGCCACCAAGATTTCAGGGAACTGCATTGCAGCATAGAATTCCTGCATTGTTCTCTTCCCTGGTGTGTGTGGAAAATAGATGTACTCCCTTGCATACTGTAGCATAGCATAAAGATATTGTTGAAATATTCTGGAAACTGAGGCCTGTGACACCCCTATCATATTTCCTGTGTGTCTGGAATGTACCAGATGCTGATATCCTTAATGCTACACCTACCTTAGTTTCCACTGGTGTAGGTTCCACTCAACCCCCCCCCCTCCGAGTCTGAGGTGGGGACGGCAGAGGTTGCAGATTTCCTGTAGTGTTTCCCTATTAACCCTGTATCACTCTACTATTTCAATATCATGCAGTCCATGATATGAAAATGGGGTCAGAACACCCTTCTTCTTGGACAAGGTCTATCTGCAGCATCAGAAGCATAGTTTTGAGCCTCTTGCACACATATGCAGGAGAGCAGTAGCCCCTAACATTGTTTTTTGTTACTAAGTGTGATGGTAACTTTATTCCAGTATTTTTTGGTGTTCAGAGCCAAGGGCTACATCATCTCTACATGATACTTTATTGCTTCCTGAATGTGTCTGCCATATTGGATTGGTTCATTTGCATGTAATTCAGCTGTTTATGCTTTAATTAGCATACTCTACTGTTTACCTTTGTTTGGCGGCTCTACACAATGTGTAGAGCCATTTAGTGAATATAGAATGGCGTGCTATAGCTGCAATCTGTACACAATAGCAGAATGGAAATAAGTTGTTCATGAATCCAGCCCTAAATTTAATATTTAAAGATTCTCTGACCAGTAGGACCACAGGTATGTTTAAGGAACTTGGCATGCCATCATTTAAACATGGACATTTTAATTTAATAATGGCATCAGACCTGCAAGAACTGCAGGTATTAGCTAGTTTGTCTGGCCTCGTTATCACTGAAACTCACATTTAATTCCAAGTTGAGGGAAGGACTGTAGTGCATTCCTTAATACTGAGTTGATTAGCAGTTGTATTTTACTAATTTTAGTAACTCTGTTGTTCTTACATTCTGCTGCTGTAGGCCCCTATGGATAGTAGCCTTTGCTTTGCTTGAATGCCTTGATTACCACTGAAAACTTTCCAGTTATAATAACATTAATATATTTTGTTGTTCTGTCACTAATATTGATATGATGAACCCAGCTCTGTGGCATAGAGGGATAAAACACTGAATACAGCCCAGATAACCCAAATTCAAATAGTATCTTGATGCTGAAAAAAACATTGCAGGGTGGGGTTAGAGGGGAGTGAGCAGCAGATACTGTCTTGGCTCTCCCATCTTGGAGAAGGCACAGCAGAGGTGACATCACAGCAGTATACAGTGGAAGAAAGCCCCCTGATGCTATGTAAGGATTTAAAGGAATCCACCAATAAATTCAAACAAATATACCAGACATAATGAATACTGTTAAGAAACAAATGAAAGAACCCTTAGTGAGCCATTCTATTCTGTCAGAGTATACAGCTATTTTTAATGTATTTAAACTGGTTTAATTCATTATGAGTCCACATTGTGTTCACCCTGAGTCCATGTTAGTGAGGGACTTTGGAAAAGTTAACTGATAATACAAGAAATGGAGTTAGATTGCTAATCAGCAGTTGAAATTTGCTGCCTTTTCAAAAGGAAGTTTTCAGGTTGCAGTGTATCTTCTGATACCAGGCATTGCTAATTTACCCAAGTTTGTCAGAATGGAAAGTAAATATGGTTTAAAGGGCACAAATGAGAGCTGGTAGATAGCGCTGTTCAGAGCAGCTGCCAGAAGATTAGGTCATCGTGAATGTATTCATTGTGTTTGACTAACACCTGACTGGTAAAGAGAGGCTGGTCTAAGGCTTGGAATAAACATCTTCACTGGTCCTTTTGAATTTTGTTTAGAGTTTTTTCAGGTTTTGGCTTCTGGTATTTAAGCCCTGCATCTGAGCAGCTTTCTGTTTGTTGGTACTAAGCTGAACTGAGGTGGGCTACCAGACACAAATCTGAGCTGAGATACCAGACGACTTGAGGCTTCTGAACTTCCAAAAATATAAATTGCCTGTTATTTTGCTTATTTATAATATTTACTGCACTTTTTTATTGCCCGCCACATACTTTTATACTGTATTTATTTACTGTGTGCAAAACTGCACTGTTATACTGCAACTGCCTGCTACACTGTGCCTGTAAAATTTAATATTATTTCTGGTTTCACTGTTTAGCAAGCTTTTTTGTTGATTCCACTGTTTAAGTATTTACTGGTATTTTGTCACTGTTGTAAAGCTATCTGTTCTGCTTGCTCTAGTTTTCCTACCAATCAGTACTTAATTAACTGATCTGTTGAATGTTTAAATCATTCTTTAGAGCCTCCTGACTGGTTTCCTACTCTTTTTAAAAAAATTCATTGTCTCACTGCTATTATAATGCTGTGTTAAATATTCTCTAGTGTTTCCTGCTGAAACTAGAGTAGCTAGTAGCTGTAACATGGTCCAGATCCAGGCCTGATGCTTGTGGAACTGTTTGCAGTGGTTTGTTTGTTCTGAGCACTTTTTCCAGGCCATCTTGGATTGGAAGGGGCCCATCTGCACTTTTTTTGAGAGAAGTGTGTTTGATTGGCATCTAACTAGTAAAGGGAGGCTGGTCTAGTGCTTGGAATAAGCATTCGCATTGGTCCTTTTGAATTTTGTTAGAGTGTTTTTTTTCATGTTTTAGCTTTTGGTATTTAGGCCCTGCATCTGAAAGGTTTATGTTTGCTTGCATATAGTGCAGCACTGTGTACTGCTGCGCAATTGTGCACCAAACCCAGACAGTTAAATTCAACAAAATTTCCCTTAAAACCCAGGCAGAAATATCCATTCATCTAGCTCCTCTGTGATCATTTCTGAAAAGCCACCCCTAATGACAACAGTTTTCAACCTAGCATTATGAACAGTTGGACTACCCTTGTTTCTCCTGCCAACCATGTTGACTTGGGGGTCTCTGGAGGCTCCTCATGTATACAGACAACCCTCTACTAATAAAACTGTCTAGTATAGAGTGAGAGAGATGTATTTACACCAAGAATCTAGAATCCATGCTTCCTGTCACTCAAAACAGTAACACGGAAAAGGTTGTCAACTCACCCACCACTACATATTCTCAAAGTACCACTACTCATACACATACCACTACTCATACTCATAGAATGCATCAAACACATAAATCCACATACACTGAGGTTCTCTTGAAAAATTTACCAAAACATCAGAGACCTCCAAAACACAAGTCTGCTACAGCTAACACAGTCTCCACAGCATCCATGATGCATAGCACAACCAGTGTCTCACCCACCAAGCCCATAAGGCATAACAGTCAAAAAACAAGTTTTCTTGTTATTGGAGCCTCAATAGTGAGTGAGACATACTGATGTCCCACTCACCATGGATAAGGAGAAAGTCATGATTAGTTACCTGTCCAGTGCCAGGATTTGCCAAATCACGCATGCACTGAGGTCTCTAAGCAACAGGTACCATTATGACTCTGTCATAGTTCATATTGGTGTGAATGACCTGAGATGTACCTCACTGGACTATGTGAAGAGAGACATGGTTGAGCTCTCTGAGTATGCATCCCAGGCAGGTATGTCCGTAGCCTTGAGCAGCATACTACCTTGACTTAGAATGATGCCACAGTATAAACAAAAAAATTATTGATTTCAATAATTGGCTTAGTTTTTGTTGTCATTCCAAGGGGATCCAGTTTCTGATTGCTTGGGAAGCCATGGTCGACAAACCTTGCTACTTTGCCAGAGATGGTTTGCACCTGGCAACCCTATGATTACTGACATGAAACTAACCAGTCAGAACAAAATAAGGGTCATGCTGCTGAATGCTAGGAGGTTAAACCAAAAACTGCACTCCAAAGAAGCAATTCTATCACTAGAAGATGTAGATGTCTGTGCAGTTACCTAGTTTAAGACCATAGACAGTACCCTGGCCCTGCAAGGCTACAATTCCTTTCACACCTTTAGACCACAAAATGAACATCTGAAAACCAAAGGAAGCAGTGGTTCATTCTCTATTAGAGATAAGTTCACCTCACATCTAGTTAGACTGGACAACTCCATGGACTTACTTCATGTCCAGGTTAAAGTGGGAAAGACCCCCATTCAAGTCCTAGCCAGTTATAGATTTTCCTCTATGGGTCATGACACCCATGAAACCTACTTAACCAAACCGAAGACAATCCAGATTTTACTGAACACGCTGGTTATGGGGGATTTCAATTATCCCATCATCAGCTGGGAAACCTACTCTAGCCCAAACTCACTAGTACAAAAGTTCCTTGATTTTGTGAATTCAAATGCCCTGGACAAATTGTCCATACCCTGACAAGAAGAAGAAACATTCTTAATCTGGTCCTCCCCAACATGCCAAATAGGTGTACTGCTGCAACTGTTGGACCCTCATTAGCTAAAGCTGATCACAAATCAGTCACCTTTGAACTGACACCAACACCAGAACTCACAAAGGGTGCAATCAGACTAAAAATTTCACCAAGGCATACTATACCCTTCTAGGTGAAGGTATAAATGCATTCAAAGCCCCACCCCAAGCCAAAAGTGGTAACTATGCTGAAGATTACACTAAAGCCCTGTACAATCACTTGCATAAGTGTATAAACTTGGCTGTACCAGATATAATCAGTCAGAGCCCCAAGTAAAATCAAGCTGCCATGGTGGACTTCCAGCATCATCAAATTCTACAATAAATGTGAAAAGTTACTGTCCAAGAAAACAAAGACAAGGATCCAATAATGGAAAAGCACCCTCCTCAGCCTTAACAGGCAAATAAGATAACTTGTCAATTCCTCTAAGAGCTTCTTTGAGAGAAACCTAGCAAGTACTGCCAAGGATAACCATAAGGCCTTTTACAGCTAGGTGCATAACCTAAAGGGTAAGACCCAAGCATGTGCAGAACTGGTGGTCAACGGTATCACATAGACTGACCCCACAGAGATAGTGAACCTGCTAGCAGATAGGTGTGACAAAATTTCACTCCCTTATCCCATCCTAACTTACAACAAACCTTCCCCCAAACTCCTCCCCACCTTAAATATCTGAAGAGCAGGTCCTCAAAGCCCAGTCCAAGGCAAAGAACATGGCCTCTATGGGACCAGATGACATCCCAGGCTGTCTTCTAAACAGGCTAAAACATGAAATAGCATCACCACTAAGTACCCTTTTTAATCATAGCCTAACCACAGGCTTTGTTCCTGTGGAATGGAAAACAGCTACAGTTATTCCCTTCCACAAGGGTGGCCTAGCAACAGACCTGGGGAATTACAGACCCATAAGCCTGACCAGCCTCATCTTTAAGGCCATGGAAAGTATCATTATGGACCTCATAAATAAAGACAAAGGTGACCTCCAAGCCTTGAATCCTACCCAATTCGGCTCTGGGAAGGCCAGATCCAGCCTGTTAAATCTGGTGGATTTCTTTGAAAGTGTGACCAAGGCCACTGATGAGGACAATTCTGTGCACACAACATACCTCGACTTGGCAAAGGCTTTTGACACAATCCCACATTCAGGCATTACTGATAAACTTAGCAAACTGAATGTAAACTCCTCATATTAAGATGGTTTTCCAATTGGTTCACAAACTGGACACACACTATTAAAGTGGGTGACTGCACATCAGCTAGCAGACCTGTTACCAGCGAGGTGCCATAGAGGTCAGTGCTGGGCCCCTTACTGTTTGGTATATACTTCTCAGAAGTTCATGTCAAAACTAAAGGGTTGTGGCTGACTAAGTTTGCAGAAAACTGCAAACTAGGTGCAATCATTGTATCCCAAATAATGCAAATATGCTGCAGGATGGTCTCACACAGATATCCCTTCACACTATCAAATCAACAACAATACCCTAAGTACCCACTTAGATCACAGGTTGACTGTTACCTTAACTTCAACCACCATGTGTCTACTACTGTAAGGCCATCTTTCCACATAGCTCACTTGATTAGTAAAGGCATTGCCTTGAGAGCAAAAAAAATTATAACCCCCTATACTCGGCATTTATCCAGCCCATAACTGTGTATAACGCCCCATGCGTTATGTACTGTACTAAGCACCTACAGCAATTAGACAGACCTCAGAGGTTTCTAACAAAGAAGATCAAGGGCCCCAGCATGTGCCTTACAAGGACAGACTAAAATCCTTGTTACTATAGTCCATATCACATAGACTTCTTAGGGGAGACTTATGCCTGGCCTACAGAGCAACCGAAGACCCAAACCTAATGAACTTACTGCATATCTGTAAATCAAATGGGTCTAGGGCTACCTGTCCCAGGGACTTAAATATGGCCTGCAACTTAAACAGGACATGCTGGAGGGACAGATTTATCTACAAGTGACTGCAACACCTTTGGAACAGGCTACCTATTCATGAAACAGAGCACCTCTATGACACTCTTCAAGAGGAACCTGGATGAGTGGATGGGGTACCATAAATTCTTACCAGAGATAGTGCTCACAACCCTCTTGGACATGGGCAGTCATCACTAAATGCAATCTTGGGTATTGACTAGTACTTCTACAGTATTACATTGGGTTGAAAAGGCTAGGCTTAAATTGACCTCAGGGTTGGTAGCCTAGTAATCTCCGATGATCGGTGATGCTATAAAGTGTTACTCAGGTGAAACAAAGAGTATAGCTGAGTATTGTTTTAGGAAAAAATAATGGCAATGGGCAATGTAAAGAAATAGAAGTGAAATGACATTCCTTGCTCACACATTCACAAGTCATGCCCTCTTGGCAAGGAGTGCTCACACATTCACAAGTCATGCCCTCTTGGCAAGGAGTGAGGTATCCGATACTCGTAAAGTGTTTCAGTTGCTATCAATAATTGAGGAAGTTCTGGTGATCATTTTAATTTGTTTCATCTCCATTATTTACTAGAACAAAAATGTTTCATCTTTACAGTCAGCATGTGGTTAAGTGGGATAAACAGAAATGGCTTTTAAATTCAGGAGTTGTTTAGAAGAAGGGAATGCAGTGGTTTATGTTCACGAAGAATATTTCTGTATTTTAAAACTACAGGTGCATAATTTAGCTACTGTACCTAGCAGTTAGTAGTTTTTCTTCATTAATGTGTCATAGGATGACATAGATCATGTTGCTACAGAAAATGTTACAGTGACTTTGGTAACATTTCAGCTAATATGTCTGAGATAATTGTGTGTTGAATGATCACGAATGGCATTTTAAGCAGCTGCTGGTCTCCTCAATTTATTTTTTATGTAAACTCTTATGTAGCTCTGTACCTGTAAATATTTCTTTGCCAATATGTGTGAGAACTGGATAAATATGACAAGAAATAAAATCTAAAGTTAGAAGTATAACACAGAATCCTGTGGTTGAAGTTAAGGTAACAGTCAACCTGTGATCTAAGTGGGTACTTAGGGTATTGTTGTTGATTTGATAGTGTGAAGGGACATCTGTGTGAGACCATCCTGCAGCATATTTGCATTATTTGGGATACAATGATTGCACCTAGTTTGCAGTTTTCTGCAAACTTAGTCAGCCACAACCCTTTAGTTTTGACATGAACTTCTGAGAAGTATATACCAAACAGTAAGGGGCCCAGCACTGACCTCTATGAAATCAAGTGCAGTGATATTTTAACATTTGCAGATTACTGAGCATTCACATTGTAAATTGTTATGAGTTTATTTATCAAAATGAGCAACATACATTTGACAGATTTGTGGACATCTTCACGAAGGATGCCTGCTGGAACCATTATTTTTTGAAAACAGTGGTGCATAAATGAAATGTACTTTAATCTGAGGTAGTTGCACATGTGTACAGAAGGATTTAAACTGAAATGTTTAATGGAAAAAAGTCGCACAAAATGAAAAGGATCTAGGCATGATTATCAGCAAAAACCCACAGCCGCAGACATAGTTCAAGGAGCAGATGGCAAGGCCGGCTCTGAACAGGATGCAAGGTATATTAAATATGCAACTCAGAAACTTAACTTTACAGATAATCGCGCCCTCTTCTACCTGTATATCATGCTTTTTTTAAATATATGTGTTTTAAACCTCAAAACATTCTCCAGCCATACTTTGCCCATGTTTTCCTCATACTAAGCAATTAACCAAATACATTACTGGAGTGAGAGTCACACAAAGGGGCATGAAAGAGGTTGATATGAATGTTGATTGTGTACTTGCTATCATCCTGAGATAAGGGAGTTTATACGGCCTAACTCCAACTCATGGGCAGGGGGATGAGCTACACATATAACTGCAGGTGCCTGTAACACCTTCCCCTTGTGAGTGCACTCTCTTGTACACTTTCTAATGAAAGCTAGCATCAGAAAATTGCTTGGTGAGGTAAAAGCCTGATCCCAAGATGCGCATTGTGCTACTGCCGCTTCCTCCTGTAAGGGGTTGTAAGTACATACATCCTGTCCACCTTGTCCTCTCCCTAGGATGGACATGCCCATTATCCTCTGCCAGCTTCATCAAGCACATAAATGGCAAGGCAAACTCAGGATGCTTAGGACATAGTCAAGGCATTTTTCCTATATAACACTGGAGCTGGTTTGTATATTATATAGTTGTATTAAATAGGCATTAGCACATCATCTTAGCAGAAAAGTCAAAACTAGGTATGCAAGAAATACTTTGAATGTTTTCAGAGAATCAGAGTGGAAACATTAAAATATAAGAGAGTAGAATAGAGTAGAAAGACTTTGCGAGGTAAGAGTAGTGTTGGATGAGACAGTAGAGTCTGAGACATATTTTTACCTCTGAAGGTATTTTAAAACGGTATCACATTTTGAGTAAGTCTATAATGCACCTTTTCAGAAGATTCAAAGCCTATATTTGGGGAAGAGTGCTTTATTGGAATGGGATGTTGAAAGAGAAATGTATTTTGGTTGTTAAAGTGTTACCACTTACCCAACACATTATTTTAGGGGGAAAAAGTTGAGGCTCTTGTATGTACCGTGAAAGAAAAGGAAAATGGCGCATATTTATGGATAATACAGATATCAGAGCACTATTATTAAATGGCTAGTCTGCAAAAAGACATGCATTTAAATACTGCATGCAGGGGAAGTCATTGTATATTTTGTGTGAGGAAAAGCCATTTTAGCAGTAGGTGTTAAGTTCTGGGAATCATAAAGTGATTACCTTGAAAAAAATTCTCTCCTACTGATTAAGCTTGGTTTTGTAGTGGAAAGAATGAAATAACATAGTCGCACAGTGTCTGCCATCGTGTGATAAAAGATAGACAAAACTAAACCTTGCAGTCAGCCCTGTTAAAAATCCATGTTTGTTTTGAAACAGTGTTCTGATGTTAGTGTTATCTAAGTTGCCTTGAAGGCTGGTATTTTTTATTTGTAGTTATATAGTATTATTCATACTCATAGGCACTTTTTCATTGCTGAAACTGCTGACGATATACACACATACATATATGCATACATGCACATGGACTACACACACACACACACACACATATATATATATATATATATATATATATATATATATATATAGATATACAGATATATAGATATATATATAGATATATAGATATATATATAGATATATATATAAATACAATATACACACATCTAGTTTTGTACAACGGAGGAAGCAGCTGTGAATATGATAAATACTGAAGTACGTCAAAGGAATGTTTAGAGCTCAAATACACCCAGTGTTTCTGAAAGTAGACATATTTCAAAATAAGGGACACAATTTGAAGATTCAAGGTGGAAAAAGCAATGGAGATGCAAAAAAGTATTTTTTCATGTAAGGTTTGGTGGCTATTCTTGCAACAGCCCTAATGCAGGGGTATAAAACAGTGTACAAGTCAGGCTTAAGAAGAAGCTTCCTATTCTGGATTGAAAAAAAAAGAAAGAAGCTGTTGATTTGGTCAAGTTAACAAGAGGTAGAGAAATAAGACCACTTGAACATATTGTTGCTATCCATCAAAATATTATCTCCTATGTATAACATAGGCCATGTTAATGTAATGGAATGTTGCAAAGAGGCATGTTTCTTTTGATGACAAACAATCCTGACAAAAACTGTACATTTTGATTTAGTCAGTTCTTTGTGGTTGAACTGTGTAAATATGAAGACAGTGTCGTGTAGCTCTTTCAGAATGGGTCAGAAAATGATCCAACTCACTTATTAATGGCCGTGGTTTATTTACATTACAACTGAAAAGCAGAAACATGACTTCAAACACAGCTTTTTAAGTTTGTAAAATAGCAGAAGCCTTCAGTGATACTTCACAAAATGAAAATAATAAATCTGTGGTTTCTTCAGTTGCAGTGTAAAACAGCTTCTTGTACAGAGATTTACATTTGTAATATTTTGTGCTGTTTGTACAGTCAGCATACAGTTTCTCTTTCTAACTAGCTTTAAGCTGAAGCCTAACCTAAACTTTGCCCAGGGCTGTTTAGTTGGCCATGGCGAATATGAAAAAAAAAAACTTTAATGAAAGCAAAATGTGGCCCATTTATCGACTTGCCTATTTCCTTTGGCTCACATTCACACAACTTCCCTTAAAGGGGCCATCCGCAAGTCATATGATCATATCAAACCTCTTCTCCTTGTGCATGTTGCCAGTGCAGTCCCACTGTACCTTGTCCTGAGTCTTGTTCATACTTAAGTTTTAATTTTACCATATTCAAGCAGTTGCCACCTTTGTTGCCAACCCTACTCAACACCACTGAGCATGACTCAACTGCTGCATCCAAATATTCAAACAACTGAAGCAACAAGAAGTCATCCATCTCTGGTAACTATCATATTGGCAACATAACCCTTAGAGTTGACCCAGTAGTCAGGGACTTAGGGACACACACAGATAGTAATATAGCCTTTGATCATCATGTGCCTACAGTGGTGAGGAAATCATTCTATGTTGCGCAATTTATAAACAAAGGTATGGCATCTAAGTCCAAGGAAGTCATTGTTCCACTCTGTTCGGCATTCATCAGACCTATCATTGGGTACAGTGCTCCCTTTGGTATGTACCCAACCAGGCATATCCAACAAATGGAACATCCGCAGAGGTTCCTCATTAAAAGAATACAAGGTGTAAGTAATATGTCCTATGCAGACTGCCTCAAGGCCCTATCCCTATTCTGTCTCCTACAGGCTTTTGAGGGGATATCTATGCCTGGCATACAGGGCATTGTCAGACCCCACTCTGATGGACTGTCTGCATCTCCACAAAACAAACAGTACCAGAATTACCCATTCTAAAGACTTAAACCTTGCCTGTGATATAAACAGGACCTGATGGAGAAATAGGTATGTATCCCAGAGACTACCTTGTCTATGGAACAGGCTCCCCATCCATGTGAAGCAGAGTTCCTCCTTTACCCAGTTCAAGTGCAACTTGGACAATTGGATGGGAAACTGGAAATTCATCCCTGGTTTGGCACCTAGGTTTCTAATGGAAGCAGGTAACTTGTAAATGATTCATCTCACAAGCCCATGCTTACACTTATCAAGGGTATCAGAACTTGTCAGAGATTTGGGATGCATGGCTAGGCTTAAAAGGCCCTTGTGGTTGTTAGCCTAGTAAACACCCATGAACCTATGAACCCCTGTAACAAATCCATTGCTGATAAAACATTCATATGCAGTTGCACCCCTGTTGGAAAGCAGATCTTTACTACCGCTGAAAGCTATAACTTGTATCTCAGTTTGTGTCACTTACATACATACTGGAGTGGATAGTTTTGTGTTCTAATAAAAAAAAATATGTCTGCTTGTTGCACTGGAACACTGGAAAGAAACAGAAAACGTAGGAGTCACTGATGACATAACTATGACACATACAAATATCACAATCATTACAGAAGATGAACTATTCTATGTGTAGTATTATTTGGCTGAAGTAATATTAAAGTTAATTGCAAAAGAAGAAAAGTAGAATGCAGAGTCTGTGGAGCAAAGATCTTAAGATACATTATTGATCTTATTTATTTAGGGATTTTAAAAGCCATAAAGATAGGTAACATTTCTTTTTAGTTAATATTAAACAAGCACAAAATATTTTATATGTCATTATAAATTTTAATGTTGTGACATTGATAATTTGCATTTAATAATTTTCAATGTTTTGGGCAGGAGAGAATGGTCAGCCAGTAAATACAAGCACAAATCTTGTAGTAACACTGATACTACTACTGTCAGTACTAGAACTACTAATAAAAACAAATATTAGTCAATAATGGACTATTTCTTGTTTAGTTATAGTTACAATAAAATAGATGCAATTAAATTTTGCATCAGTTTTTGACATTTGACAATGTTAAGGAAAAAAGTAAAAAAAAATGCACAAATCTTTTTTTGTTTTAATACAGGCATTTACATATAAGCATTTTAGGAAATTCAGGGGAAAGGCAAAACATGCCATAAAATTTAATGAAGTGTTTAAATGTTACTGGCATTTCTTTATTTGAAATTCTACATGTATTTAATGCACATTTATTATATATCAGAATATTTTTTTTCCAAATCTGGAAGTATCACCTTAGATGTCTTTCATGGTTTCATTTCTGCAGATGTAGTGAATATCTCCAAACTAACTAGTAATTGCAGCAGTGATGACCCCAACAACAGTCACTTCATTCCTACAGTCATTCAGTCCATAACAGTGCAATTAGTTATCCACAGTGCAATTAGTTATCCACAGCGGATCACCTGTCTGCTCATGATTGGCAGTAGCGTTTTACGGTGTCGAGTTGCAGCCCAGCGCCCAACCTTCCACAGTAAAGTATCAATAAAAAAAAAAATATTGATGCTGAATTGTCACATCTGATTATAAAGGACATGCAAAATTAACAATTATATTGGCAGATACAGATGATGTGTCAATCACAGTGGGCATCTGGTCATACAGGAGTATAAGAGGCTATACTGGGGTTCCAGTACATTGGATGAACATTAAAACAGAAGATGTTCATCTGAAATGTTCCTTATTTGTCAAAGAACCACATACTGGTGAAAGAATTTATGAAGAGTATAAACAGCCATGGGATCAATATCAAAGAAAAAAGAATATCAGTCATGTAATCTATGCTGCCAGTACAAATAAGGTATATGTCACATGCTTCCCAGGTACATATAAATGACATTGATGCTGGCATTTGAAATGATCTGTTAATAGAACAGCAAGATAATCTGAACAGGGCACTGAATGAAATAAACCTCTGAGGCTGCAAATGTGCACTCTTGCTGCAGTTGTTTGTTGGACAGGAGGCCTAAAAAGACCAACATTGCTACTTTAACTTTTTCTAAGACACCTTGAATAGCTTCTTGTATCCACACGTGTTCTTTTTTTCAAGGATGCATTCAAGAAGTTGTTTAAGCAATGTGGAATCCTGGCCACTGTCATCATGCATGGAATTTAACCTTAAAACAGCTTAACATTTTGCTCATCTGTGACTACCAGAAGTCGTGCAACATTCTTGTGACTAACAGTGACCTTTTTTTCTCATTGAAAGAGTGGCATGAGATAAAGGAACTGGTTGATGTTCTGCCATCACTTGAAGGAGCCATAGATGTCACACTGGGTAAGAAGGCTGTGACAATAAGTGCTGAGGTCACCTGTGCCCCCCCCCCCCTCAGTCATCACTTGGAAGAGCAGAAGGAGGTAATAGTATCCTATTTGGGAAGTTGAATCCATGTTTTTCAAGAATCTCACTACAGGTGATTTGGGGGGGGGGGTATTTCAAGTCTAAGTATGTCTGAACAATACAATAATGGAACACATCATCCTTTCTGAGATCCTTTCCACTTAAAACCATCTGTCTTGGATCCTTCATTTCGGTTCATATGGTTGGCATGAGATGTTTTAATTGTGGAAAACCTGGTGGAGGAGGTAGCTGCAAGTGTAAAGGATAGGCGTTTACTGTTAAATAGCAATGAATAGCTTTCTATGTGAGACTTTAGACTGGCACAGTACATATTTATTATTAAATATTTTTTTAACTGCAGGATTTTAGTCTAATTGCAATACAATCTGCATTTCTTTATCTAGTTTGTTGACACAGTCAGGATTACCCCTATTGGGCATGGAGCATTTTCAGGAGGGACCTAGGATATTGTAGCAGTAGAGAAATAACAAAAGTAACATAAAATTACTTACAATTAAGATGAAAATGAGATATACGCTTCATATATTATACATACAAGAGAAAGAGAAAAGGAATGTACTATTATACATTAAATATGCATAAGAGAGAGAGAAATAAACAAAAAAAATGTATTGGTCAAGTAAACAAAAAGTAAAAAGTAGTGGTGTAGAAAAAAAAGGATGCCATTCTTGTTTGCAAAGTGAATAGTTCTACAGGATGAGCAACATACTGAAAGGCTCATGTGAGATTTACATAGTCTTTTAAACTGGATTATAGATTTAGATTTGCTCTAAAATTGGATGGAAGGGTATTCCACTGGTTAGGTACATGCTGGGTACTCTGTCTCCTATTTTTAGACATTTTATTTTTATGCAGAAGGTGCATATTGGAAGATCTTAATATTCTAATGGTTATGTCAGTCTGGGAGTCATTTACTTTCTGGAAAAGGGTTTATAAGTAGAACTTTATATCTTAAGTAAAATCATAAGTTTAGTTTGCTCTTTGATTATAATTCACTTTCATGCAGGTTGGATAGCAGGTATTATTGAGTTCTGTGTTTCTTGATGACAGTTAATGCTTCTGCAGAACCTTGTACATAATAACTGATTTTTCTGCATACCGCAGCAGATTTTGGCCTTCTGTATGTGGTCATGCAATTATGCATATCATTAATGAAGATGGTATATAACAGTGGGCAGAGAATGGGGCTTAGTGTAATATGGTGTCATGCCAAGCTACAGCTAGAGATCTGTTCTGAAGATAGCCTGAAAATCAGTTTAAATAACTAAGATGCAATGTATTATTTGCCGTGTCTATACAAGGATATTGTGACAAAAGTCCAAGGATAATACTGCAGCACTTTTTCCATTGACAAAGTGGCCTGCAGTATACTCTATTACTAACTGTACAAGGGCTGCCTGAATACTACTATTGTTAGGTTAAAATGCATGTTTTGTTTTTGTAATTTTACTCTGGGGAATTAATCAGTTGGGTATTTACAATTTATTTGAGGATGATAAAAAGTGAACTTCAAACAATGATTGGTCAATATTTTTCCACTTTGGTTTATTATGTCCACCACCTTTGAAAAGATATATGAATTTTGATATAAAATGCACGATTTAGGCCTTCAGTTTATTATTGTTAATGAGTAAGCAACATGGGTGTCTATGTATTTTAAATTGATAGGTGGTGAGATTGTCCTTGAGTGTCAGCCCTCCATTATCTTTATGCGTTTTACTGGTATTTTCTAATGGTTTTAATTGTAGTTTGTTGCAACTTAAATAACTGTAATGTTACTGTAACTGTGACCAGATATCCTGTAACTGTAACCAGATATCCTAGCCTTAACTAAAACCTGGCTAAATTCTAACATAAAAGACTTAGAAATCATTCCCCCTAATTTTAGCATACTAAGACTCAACAGAACTCAAAAGAAAGGTGGAAGAGTAGCACTAGTCCACCATGACACCTTTAATATCACACCTCTTACTAACAGCATCCCCACTTTCTCTAATACAGAGTTACTTATATCCTTTCTAAACCTCAATGGGACCAAACGTATCTGTATCGTAGTACTATATATTCCCCAGGACAAAACATACCCATACTCGAAGACATACTTTCTTGGATCTTACTAACAATTTACCATGAAACAGTCATCTTAGGTGACATCAACATCAACTGGCAAACACTCACTTCTCAAACACCATTAAATGGCATCAATCTGTATGGCTTCTCTGAACTCATCCACTGTCCTAGTCAGCACAATAAAGACTATACCCAACAATCCACTCTAGACTAGATCCTAGTATCCCATCCTACTATTTATACCACTTCAGGCCTACTTCCCAATACCCTAAGTGATCACCTACCCACATATGTAATCAGATCCTCCACACACCTACGTAAACAACACACTTTGAAAAGCGTCTGCAACGTAACAAATATTTCTCCAGATAAATTCAATGAACTATTAAAGAACATAAACTGGGCTATTCTAAAACATCTCCCTCTAGATGAAGCAGTTCATTATTTCAATACTACTTTTCTAAGCACACTTAATACCCTTGCTCCAACTCACACTAAAAGAATCAATAACTATCCTACTCCTTGGTTAACCAAAGCATGTAAAAATCTCATGAAGAAAAGGGACATAGCCTGGGGACACTGGAAACAAAATAAAAATGAGGAAAATCTACTAGAATGCAGACAACTACTCAGCAACCAAATAAAAAAGCAAGTGATCATTGACAAGCAGCTATATTACACCCTCATCCAACACAAGCATAGGACAAACCTAAAAAAAATTCTGGCCCTCCATCTCTGCCCTACTCAACCCCAGAACCAAAAAGGAACACTGCCCTTCTCCTGATGCCCCATCTTTACAAATAGCAAATTACTTCAACAATCATGTCATACAATCTATAGCTTCCCTGATATCAAATTCCCCAGACCCCTGCCCCAGCTTCTCTACTCCCACAACTACCATCTATCCGGTCTCAACTTCACCCTCTGACATTCACTGCTGTAATTACCTAAATACCCATTCTAACAACTCAGCCAGTTTCTCCTTTCAGCCCATCCCTACAAGTCTCATAAAAAATTGTTGTGAAATCTAAAACCGTGCTCTACCTTAGCTGATAACCTCCCACCAGAGTACCTTAAATTAGCTGTTGACTCCATTGCTTACTTTATGTCTACCACTATCCACAAGGATAATTTCTAACCTGTAAGCCTTCAAGTCCTCCCTAAAATAATACCTAAACAATAAATGGCTATGCTCATGTTCAACCCCTGGCTAACTTGTCCTTAACATTTCCACCCCTGGCTAACTTGTCTTTACTAAACCCTTACATTCCAGCTGTCCTTTCATCTCTATACTCTTTCCCTATCTCTCCTTAATGCTTTCTCTTCTATTATAATGTGATGGCTGCTCAAAAACTTATCCCTACTAAGGCATAACATATATTACCCTATGAACTGTTAAAAGACACAAGGATAAACCAAAGTATAACTTGTATTACCTTATGAAAGTATGTAAAATACTTATTCTATATGTGAATTAATTGATATATCCTTTACATGTCACAACATGAATGTTTGTATATACTACCATGTTTTATGCTCAGATATATAGTTCTCCTTAAGAAGTTTAAAATTCTCTCTTTATAAAACAAAGATGTAATAATATGTATGTACACAATTATCTGTAAGTTTGGAGCTTTTCTTCCCGTGCCTCTGCTGAAAATGGGTTCCCTTGACCCAGACAAACTTTCCCAGTAAGCAAATGTCAAATATAAATAAATAAATAAACTTGTTGGTAGTTTGTTGTAGTCTGCTTGAAATTATTATTTTTTTTTGCAGTTATATTTTTCAGATATAGAGTTGAAGTAGTTGCAGGTAAAGGCATCTGCTTTGAATTCCTGACATGAGATATTAAGTGGGTTCATAAGATCATAGGAAGTTACTAGGCTAATGGCCCTAGGCCCTTACAAGCCTAGCCAAGTTCTGCCCTTGTTTCCATGATCAGCACCTATTCCCCCACTCCAAGAAAGATACAGGTGGAACCCCCAGGGTGAATTTCCGGTTGCCCATCCAATTGCCCAGATTGCGCTTGAAGAGGGCCAAAGAGGTGCTCTGCTTGACATGAATTGTGAGTCTGTTCCACAGCTGCAGTAACTTCTGGGAGACAAATCTGTCCCTCCAGTAAGATCTATTAATGTTACATACTAGGTTAAGGTCTTTAGAGCAAGTAACCCATGAGCGATTGGACTTATGGATATGCAGCATTTCCACTTAAGCAGAGTCAGAGATTGCCTTATAAGCAAGGAAGAGATCGCCTCTGAGTAGTCTGTGGGAAACAGAGTAAAGTGACAGCAATTTCAGCCAATCCACATTATCCAGGGATCTGTTGACTGTCTCAAAGAAGTCCACCAGGTTTAACAGGCATAATTTCCCTTTTACAAATCCAAACTGAGTAGGACCAAGGGTTTGAAGATTACCTACATCTTTGTTGAAAAGGTCCATGATGATTTGCTTCATGACCTTTCAAATAAGGCTAGTCAGGCTAATAGGTCTATATTTCCCAGGGTCAGTAGAAGCACCACCCTTGTGCTAAGGGATAATGTTGGCCGTTTTCCATTCAGCTGGGATAAAGCCGATGCTTAGACTATGACTGAAGAGTACCCAATGGTGTTGCTAATTCTTGTTGTTGCCCATGCAGAATGCAGCCTGGGATGTTATCAGGTCCCATAGATGCTCTGTTTTTGGCCTTAGAGACAGCATTTACAACATGTTCTGTAGAGATACAAGTTGGGGGACAGGTGGAAGGAATGTCATGGAGGATGTGTGGTGGGGACAGGGCAGTGAAATTTTCACAGAACCTGTTGGCTAACAGGTTTGCTATGTCCAGAGGCTCAGTGTATGTGATATCATTAACTACCAGTTTGCCACAAATCTGGGTCTTACCTTTTAGGCTACGGATGTAACTAAAGAATAATGTATGGCTGTCCTTAGTTGAGGATGCTAATTTTTATTCATAGTTTGCTTTAGAGGACTTCACAAGAAGTCTTATTTGCTTGTTTAAGCTGAGGAGGAAGTGTTTCCAGTTTAGGACATACTCCCTCTATCTTTTGGAAAACAATTTCTTCCTTTTACTGTAAAGCCTGTTAATGGCAGTTGTCCACCAGGCAGGTTTGCTCTTCCTTGAAGTGACGTTTTCTTCACTTTCTTGAATGTTGTCAAGCATTTTATGTATTATGCTCAAAAATGTAAATGCTTTGTTTTTGTTTCTTTCTTGTGAAGTATGGTAACATTTTCTTTTTACTAGTTTAAACTGTTACAAAGATTCGTCTGCAGCTTCACTGTATTTCATGAATGATTGTGCATTTCCCTGGGGCTTCATATTTTCTATGGACAGAGTCTTAGGCTGGGATTCAGAAAACATATTGCTGCCAGTGCTATGTAGTCAGTGAGGAAACACCAATAGTGTATTAGTGTTATAATAGGATTTAGAGGCACAAGAAAACTGCTAAACAGCAGCTAATCATCATGTCTCGGACTCAAACACAGTACAGTTACTGTTAACTGCACTACTGTTTCCCCATGAACCCATGCAATGGAGTTACTCAGACACCTACATACATGCACACACGCACGCACACACACACACACACACACACACACACACACGCACACACGCACACGCACACACACACACACACACACGCACACACGCACACACACACACGCACACACACACACACACACACACACACACACACACACACACACGCACACACACACACACACACACACACACACACACACACACACACACACACACACACACACCTCCCACAGTGCTAGCATTCTAGTTCCTGCCACTGGAATGAATGGGTGTACCCCATCAGAAAAACAACAAACTTTTCTTGTCTCACTCCCTAAACATCACCATAGAGCTATTCTTGGATTGATCTAGCCAACTATTCTGCTGCTGGTGAACAGTTCCATGGTCACATATAGAGTTAGTTAACATTAACTGTGTCCCCAGATTGCTGTATTTGCATATGACCTTCACCAGTTAGAGTAGTGTAGCACAAACATTCATAGCCTTCTTACTACTGTAATGATACATTGTTCTGAAGTGCTCTGGCATAATGCACTGAGCAGTCCTGTTATGAAAAGGATTGTGCAGTGCACTATGAGCGTCTTAAACTTGGCCTTAACATTTCATCTGTTGCTTTGTAGCTGAGTCAGTCCATCTGTTGCAGTAACACACTGATTTGCTATACTACTGAAAGCAAAGCATATTTGCAGAATGCATTATAGGAACAGTCAGTTTATTTCAGCTTCTACAAGTTAAAGGACATTTATTAGTGAGATTTGGCTTTTACCAGTTGATGTATAAGATAGTACTTCACAGTTGTTTCCAAGTCCATTGTTTGTAGCAGTTCATAGGAAGTTATTAGGCTAATGGCCCTAGGGCCTTTACAAGCCTAGCTGGGTAAAAACGTATGTGACCTAACAGACCATAGTTAGATGGTCATTGTTACTTGAGCGATTCTGTGATCAGCACTGACTACCCCTGTCCATGAGAGACATAGATGCCGCTCCTGGGGTGAATTTATGGTCAGCCATCCAATTGTCAAGGTTACTCTTAAATAAGGTCATTGAGGAGCTCTTATTCACGTGAAGTTGGAGCTTATTCCATTGGAGTGGCAATCTCTGGGAGATATATCTGTCTCTCCAACATGTTCTGTTAATGTCACAGGCTAGATTGCGATCCTTGGAGTGAGTGACTCTTGTCCCATTTGATATGTGGATGTGCAGCATTTCCATTAGGGCAGGGTCAGGGACTGCTCTGTAGGCCAGGCACAAGTCACCTATCAGCAAACTGTATGGTACAGAGTACAGTGACAGGAATTTAAGTCTTTTCATCTCATGTTTTGGATGGCCTGGATTCTCTTGGTTAGAAACCTCTGTGGTCTATCCAGTTGCTGTAGGTGTCTGGTGAGATACATACAGAAGGGATCATTGTACTCAGTTAGTGGTCTGATAAGGGTTGAATACAGTGGCATTATAACCTCCTTAGTCTCAGATGTGATGCCCTTATTTATGAGGAACACAATGTAGAAGGCTTTCATTACCACTATGGACACACGGTGATCGAAGTTTAGGTTGCTATCAGCTTGTGTTTCCAAGTCTTACACCACTGGGTTTGAGCTTACAGGGGTGCTATCTATATCATAATTAGCAGGGGCTACTTCTTTGTCAAAGGGGAAAATGAGGCAGTGTGCTTCTCCTGATTCATGGTGGTGGACCTGTAGCTAGTGATGAAGTGGTAGGATATTTTGACTATAGTTATTTGGACCTGAAGTAGTTCAGGAGAGTCATACTGTTTTATCAGTCTCAACATGTATTTGGATTTAATGAGAATGGATACACCTCCATCTTCAGTTCTTTTTTGAGGTCTGAACATGTGAAAAAGGATAAATATCTATCCCAGCTGAATGTAGCCTCCCTGACATCTCAGATGTCCAGGTGAGAGCTGCCCTCTCCAAAGCTAAAAACACAGCATCAATGGGACCAGACGGTGTCCCGGGTTGCGTGCTACATGAACTCAAAGAGGAATTAAACTCACATATAAGGCTGCTGTTTAATCTTAGCCTTACTACAGGATACGTACCCAAAGAATGGTGTACAGCAACTGTGGTTCCACTCCACAAAGGAGGTGCTTCTAGGACCCTGGAAATTACTGCCCCATAAGCTTGATGAGCCTGGTCTGCAAAGCTATGGAGAGGATCATTATGGAACTCATAAACAAAGACATTGGGGACCTACAGACACTTGATCCTACCCAGTTCGGCTTTGTTAAGGGCAGATCCTGCCCTTTGAACCTGGTCGACTTTTTTGAGACAGTCACTAGGGCCATTGATGAGGGTAAGGCAGTTCACACAGCCTACCTTGACCTTGCAAAAGCCTTCGACACAATACCCCACTCGGGCATCATAGACAAGCTCACCAGCTTAAATGTAAACCCATATGTCACAAGATGGGTTGGAAACTGGCTAAAGGACAGAACCCACATGGTCAGAATTGCTGGAGCCATGTCAGATTCTAAGCCGGTTACAAGTGGTGTCCCACAGGGCTCGGTCCTGGGACCCCTCTTGTTCAGCATTTATTTTTCAGAGGTACAAGCAAACATCGGAGGATTGTGGCTGACAAAGTTCGCAGGTGACTGCAAACTGGGCACCATAATTGATACCCCAGCGGACACAAACATCCTTCAGAAAGGCCTCACAGAAATGGATAACTGGTGCCAGAGCCATGGCCTTAAACTGAACACCAAAAAATGCATAGTCATACCCTTTGGGAAAAACAAAGTACCCACAAATTACCACATAGGTGGTAATGCATTAAGTACAGAAGAAGTATTCAGGGACCTAGGGACCCAAGTTGACAGTAACCTCTCATTTGACACTCACATTGCCAAAGTGGTTAGGAAGACCTTCTACATTGCCTACCTTATCATGAAAGGATTCACATCTAGATCAAGAGATGTCATTGTGCCCCTATACTCTTCCTTTATCAGGCCCATGATCGAGTACAATGCCCCATTTGGTATGTACCGTACCCGGCACCTGCAGCAGTTAGAAAGACCTCAAAAGTACCTCACCAAGAGGATCAAGGGTCTCAAACATATGTCATATGCTGCCAGACTGAAGAAACTCCAGCTCTATTCAGTCGCATACCGCCTACTCAGAGGAGATCTATGCCTGACGTACAAGGCCATGTCCAATCCGGAATTAATGGACATGCTCCACCTCAAAAAATCCAAATCCATCAGAGCCACGAGAGCAAGAGATTTGAACCTCAACACAGAAATGAATAGGACATGCTGGAGGGACAGATTCATAACCCAGAGGCTCCCTGCACTCTGGAACAGAATCCCAGTCCATGTTAGGCAGAGCCCCTCATTGACTCTCTTCAAGAGAAATCTTGACGAGTGGATGGGAGATCGTAGGTTTACCCCGGGGGTCATCTCTGTGTCACTACTAGACAGAGGCACAGTAAACTAAAACCCTAAATGGGCACAGTTTTTTCATTCCAAGGGGTGGCGGAAGCCACACACACTCTGGCTAGGCTTATAAATGCCCTAGGGCAGATAGCCTAGTACAAACCTATGAACCTATGAACCTATGAACCTATGAAAGGTATTGTAGCCTTGTATAGCTGGGGTCTCTCTGTGGCCTTGAACCAAGTCAAAATGACTGCACAGATGTCAGCATCTTCCAAGGTGAGGAGTGCGTCTATGGAGTTCAGTTTACTATTTATGCTCCTAGCTTTAAGCAGCATAACCTTGAGCTTGTCTCTAGTGAATTTCTTTAAGTCAGAAGTTTTATTGTTTTGACATTGCCTAAAAAAGGCACTATGGGAGAGGCAAGCATCTTTGCCAGTATCTGAAAGCCTTGAGGAGACGGGTGAAGGCCATTGCTGGCAAAGCAGCGTGGCCTGTTGACCATGTCTTCCCAGGCTGGCAGATAGTGCAGTGACACTAGAAGCTAAGCTAATTATTGAAATCAATCATTTTTTGTCTGTATTATGGCATCATCCTAGGTAAAGGTAGAATGCTGCTTAGGGCTAGGGACGTACCTGCCTGGGACACATAATCTGAGAGTTCAGTCATGTCTCTGTTCATATAGTCCAGAGAGATATGTCTCAAGTAATTCACTCCAACATGTACTATGACAGAATCATGACGGTAATTGTTGCTGAGTGACTTGAGTGCGTGCATGACCTGATGGATCCTGGCACCTGACAGGCAGCTGACCATGACCTTCTCCTTGTACAACCTGGTGAGGAGAACATCTGTGTGTCTCACTATTGAGTTGCCTATGACTAGGACATTAGGTTTTGAGTTGTTTTGCGTTAGGGGCTTAATTGTTGAGATACTGATATGTGTGTTGCTATGTGTAGTGATGGATTCTGTTCATGTACCAGTATGTGTAGGTTGTTTGTGCATGGGAGGTCTCTGGTCTTTTGGTAGGTTCTTAGTGAATACTTCCACGTGTGTGGGTGCATGTGTCTTGACCCTATCTTGTGTGAGTGGAGAGGTGTATGTGTGCTGACAAGCTGTCTGATGTCTTGTTTATTGTTACGTAAGAGGACTAATTCTAGTTTCATGGTATAGTTACATCTCTCACATACTGTATTTATTTGCTTTAGGAGCAAATGGTTGTCAGTATACATGAGGCAATTGCTACATCGTCTCAGGATGCCTATGCCAAACAGGATGGCTGGAGACATGTTGGGAAACCGACTGTCCATAGTAGCAGGTAATTCTTAACTACTAATTTCTGAGAGGGCAAATTATTGGTTCATAGGTTGGTACTAGGCTATCGGCCCTAGGACCTATACAAGCCTAGCCATAACAATTCCCTGGCTATTTCTTCCCACACTATTTACTTCCTTGGACCCATGTCTAGCAGGGCGACTGACATGATCCCTGGGGTGAATTTCCTTTCTCCCATCCAATCATCAATTAGACCAGCTATTGCTCTGGGATTAGCAAGGGAACTTGCTATATTCTATAGAAGATCAGGGATGTAAAGTGGGGTGATGCTGCTCAGTGCTCAGCTGAGTTGCCTTCCGAGGGAGGGATGCGCAGACTGGTGTCTAGGGAAAAATTGTTTCTAGGCATTTGCATGTATACCAGGCACTGTTAACTACTGTTGTGCAGTGTGCAGCTATGTGCACATGCAAGGCTTATATACATTCAAAATTAAACAATTTTAAACTGGTCTACTAATAGGAAATCATACAATGATCATTCCTCCAGTAATCCCCAGCTCATATAAGGCAATATTCACACTCTTCTGCCACAAGGGTGCAAGGGAGTCTTTCTTAATGTAAGATGGCTGGATCTGAGTTCAAGTGTATGAAAATCAGGCTAGATTTAGCAAGTCTAGATCTAGTCTATGATAACTAGGCAATATTTCAGTGCAAAACAAGTGCAGGTAATAAGCAGGCACAAACAGAAAAAAACAGTATAAAAAAAGCAAAAATTAATGGAGTAAAACAGACAGTAAAATACAGTTGAAACATGGAGATCAAACTCAAAATAAGCTTAATTTCTTGTTCTTAACTTTATATGGCTTGGATTCAAGCAGAAACCCCCTGGACCTCTGGCAAAGAATGCCAAATACAGAGCAGCTCTGGTCAATTG